>NW_021703775.1:26096082-26135349 GCF_005190385.1 Monodon monoceros | reverse complement strand
CACAGAGCAGAAAAAAGAAAAAAGAATGAAAAAAATTGAGGACAGTCTCAGAGACCTCTGGGACAACATTAAATGCACTAACATTTGAATTACAGGGGTCCCAGAAGAAGAGAAAAAGAAAGGGTATGAGAAAATATTTGAAGAGATTATAGTTGAAAACTTACCTAATATGGGAAAGGAAATAGTCAATCAAGTCCAGGAAGCACAGAGAATCTCATACAGGATAAATCCAAGGAGAAACACGCTAAGGCACATATTAATCAAACTATCAAAAATTTAGTACAAAGAAAAAAATATTAAAAGCAGCAAGGGAAAAACAACAAACAACATACAAGGGAATGACCATAAGGTTAACAGCTGATCTTTCAGCAGAAACTCTGCAAGCCAGAAGGGAGTGGCAGGACATACTGAAAGTGATGAAGGAGGAAAACCTACAATCAAGATTACTCTACCCAGCAAGGATCTCATTCAGATTTGACAGAGAAATTAAAACGTTTACAGACAAGTAAAAGCTAAGAGAGCTCAGCACCACCAAACCAGCTTTACAACAAATGCTAAAGGAACTTCTCTAGGCAAGAAACACAAGAGAAGGAAAAGACCTACAATAACAAACCCAAAACAATTAAGAAAATGGTAATAGGAACATACATATTGATAATTACCTTAAATGTAAATGGATTAAATGCTCCAACCAAACGACATAGACTGGCTGAATGGATACAGAAACAAGACCCGTATATATGCTGTATACTGGAGACACATTTCAGACCTAGGGACACATACAGAATGAAAATGAGGGGATGGAAAAAGATATTCCATGCAAATGGAAATCAAAAGAAAGCTGTAGTAGCAATTCTCATATCAGACAAAATAGACTTTAAAACAAAGACTATTACAAGAGACAAAGAAGGACACTACATAATGATCAAGGGATCAACCCAAGAAGAAGATATAACAATTTTAAATATTTATGCTCTCAACATAGGAGTACTTCAATACATAAGGCAAATGCTAACAGCCATAAAAGGGGAAATCACAGTAACACAATAATATTAAGGGACTTTAACGTCCCACTTTCACCAATGGACAAATCAACCTAAATGAAAGTAAATAAGGAGACACAAGCTTTAAATAACACATGAAACAAGATGGACTTAATTGATATTTACAGGACATCCCATCCCCAAAAAACAGAATACATTTTCTTCTCAAGTGCTTATGGAACAATCTCCAAGATAGATCATATCTTGGTTCACAAATCAAGCCTCGGTAAATTTAAGAAAATTGACTTATCAAGTATCGTTTCCAAACACAACGCTATGATACTAGATACCAATTACAGGAAAAAAACTGTAAAAAATCCAAACAGTTGGAAGCTAAACAACACACTACTAAATAACCAAGAGATCAATGAAGAAATCAAAGAAGAAATAAAAAAAATACCCAGGAACAAATGACAATGAAAACACGATGACCCAAAACCTATCAGATACAGCAAAAGCAGTTCTAAGAGGGAAGTTTATAGCAGTACAATCCTACCTCAAGAAACAAGAAACATCTCAAATAAACAACCTAACCTTGCACCTAAAGCAATTAGAGATAGAAGAACGAAAAAAAAAAAACCCCAAAGTTAGCAGAAGGAAAGAAATCATAAAGATCAGATCAGAAATAAATGAAAAAGAAATGAAGGAAACGATAGCAAAGCTCAATAAAACTAAAAGTTGGTTATTCAAGAAGATAAACAAAATTGATAAACCATTAGCCAGACTCATCAAGAAAAAAAGGGAGAAGACTCGTATCAATAGAATTAGAAATGAACAAGAAGAAGTAACAACTGACACTGCTGAAATACAAAGGATCATGAGAGATTACTACAAGCAACTATATGCCAATAAAATGGACAATCTGGAAGAAATGGACAAATTCTTAGAAAAGCACAACTTTCCAAGACTGAACCAGGAAGAAATAGAAAATATAAACAGACCAATCACAAGCAATGAAATTGAGACTGTGATTAAAAATCTTCCAACAAACAAAAGCCCAGGACCAGATGGCTTTACAGGTGAATTCTATCAAACATTTAGAGAAGAGCTAACACCTGTCCTTCTCAAACTCTTCCAAAATATGGCAGAGGGAGGAATACTCCCAAACTCATTCTATGAGGCCACCATCACCCTGATACCAAAAGCAGACAAAGATGTCACAAAGAAAGAAATCTACCGGCAAGTTTCACTGATGAACATAGATGCAAAAATCCTCAACAAAATACTAGCAAACAGAATCCAACAGCACATTAAAAGGATCATACACCATGATCAAGGGGGGGTTTATCCCAGGAATGCAAGGATTCTTCAGTATATGGAAATCAATCAATGTGATAAACCATATTAACACATCAAAGAAGAAAAACCATATGATCACCTCAATAGATGCAGAAAAAGCTTTTGAAAAAATTCAACACCCATTTATGATAAAAAAAAAAAAACCTCCAGAAAGTTGGCATACAGGGAATGTACCTCAACATAATACAGGACATATATGATGAACCCACAGCCAACAAAGTTCTCAATGGTGAAAAACTGAAACCATTTCCTCTAAGATCAGGAACAAGACAAGGTTGTCCAGTCTTACCACTATTTATTTTTATTTTTATTTTTAACATCTTTATTGGGGTATAATTGCTTTACAATGGTGTGTTAGTTTCTGCTTTATAACAAAGTGAATCACTTATACATATACATATGTTCCCATATCTCTTCCCTCTTGAGTCTCCCTCCCTCCCACCCTCCCTATCCCACCCCTCCAGGCGGTCACAAAGCACCGAGCCGATATCCCTGTGCCATGCGGCTGCTTCCCACTAGCTATCTACCTTACTACGTTTGTTAGTGTGTATATGTCCATGACTCTCTCTCGCCCTGTCAAAGCTCACCCTTCCCCCTCCCCATATCCTCAAGTCCGTTCTCCAGTAGGTCTGTGTCTTTATTCCTGTCTTACCCCTAGGTTCTTCATGACATTTTTTTCCCTTAAATTCCATATATATGTGTTAGCATACGGTATTTGTCTTTTTCTTTCTGACTTACTTCACTCTGTATGACAGACTCTAGGTCTATCCATCTCATTACAAATAGCTCAATTTCGTTTCTTTTTAAGGCTGAGTAATACTCCATTGTATATATGTGCCACATCTTCTTTATCCATTCATCTGATGATGGGCACTTAGGTTGTTTCCATCTCCAGGCTGTTGTAAATAGAGCTGCAATCAACATTTTGGTACATGACTCTTTTTGAATTTTGGTTTTCTCAGGGTATATGCCCAGTAGTGGGATTGCTGGGTCATATGGTAATTCTATTTGTAGTTTTTTAAGGAACCTCCATACTGTTCTCCATAGTGGCTGAACCAATTCACATTCCCACCAGCAGTGCAAGAGTGTTCCCTTTTCTCCACACCCTCTCCAGCATTTATTGTTTCTAGATTTTTTGATGATGGCCATTCTGACTGGTGTGAGATGATATCTCATTGTAGTTTTGATTTGCATTTCTCTAATGATTAATGATGCTGAGCATTCTTTCATGTGTTTGTTGGCACTCTGTATATCTTCTTTGGAGAAATGTCTATTTAGGTCTTCTGCCCATTTTTGGATGGGGTTGTTTGTTTTTTTGTTATTGAGCTGCATGAGCTGCTTGTAAATTTTGGAGATTAATCCTTTGTCAGTTGCTTCATTTGCAAATATTTTCTCCCATTCTGAGGGTTGTCTTTTGGTCTTGTTTATGGTTTCCTTTGCTGTGCAAAAGCTTTGAAGTTTCATTAGGTCCCATTTGTTTATTTTTGTTTTTATTTCCATTACTCTAGGAGGTGGGTCAGAAAGGATCTTGCTGTGATTTATGTCATAGAGTGTTCTGCCTATGTTTTCCTCTAAGAGTTTGATAGTTTCTGGCCTTACATTTAGGTCTTTAATCCATTTTGAGCTTATTTTTGTGTATGGTGTTAGGGAGTGATCTAATTTCATACTTTTACATGTACCTGTCCAGGTTTCCCAGCACCACTTATTGAAGAGGCTGTCCTTTCTCCACTGTACATTCCTGCCACCTTTATCAAAGATAAGGTGTCCATATGTTCATGCGTTTATCTCTGGGCTTTCTATCCTGTTCCATTGATCTATCTTTCTGTTTTTGTGCCAGTACTATTCTGTCTTGATTACTGTAGCTTTGTAGTATAGTCTGAAGTCAGGGAGCCTGATTCCTCCAGCTCCTTTTTTCGTTCTCAAGATTGCTTTGGCTATTCGGGGTCTTTTGTGTGTCCATACAAATTGCGAAATTTTTTGTTCTAGTTCTGTGAAAAATGCCAGTGGTAGTTTGATAGGGATTGCATTGAATCTGTAGATTGCTTTGGCTAGTAGAGTTATTTTCACAATGTTGATTCTTCCAATCCAAGAACATGGTATATGTTTCCACCTATTTGTATCATCTTTAATTTCTTTCATCAGTGTCTTATAATTTTCTGCATACAGGTCTTTTGTCTCCTTAGGTAGGTTTATTCCTAGATATTTTATTCTTTTTGTTGCAGTGGTAAATGGGAGTGTTTTCTTCATTTCACTTTCAGATTTTTCATCATTAGTATATAGGAATGCCAGAGATTTCTGTGCATTAATTTTGTATCCTGCTACTTTACCAAATTCATTGATTAGCTCTAGTAGTTTTTGGGTAGCATCTTTAGGATTCTCTATGTATAGTATCATGTCATCTGCAAACAGTGACAGCTTTACTTCTTCTTTTCCAATTTGGATTCCTTTTATTTCCTTTTCTTCTCTGATTGCTGTGGCTAAAACTTCCAAAACTATATTGAATAAGAGTTGTGAGAGTGGGCAACGTTGTCTTGTTCCTGATCTTAGTGGAAATGCTTTCAGTTTTTCACCATTGAGGATGATGTTGGCTGTGGGCTTGTCATATATGGCCTTTATTATGTTGAGGAAAGTTCCCTCTATGCCTACTTTCTGCAGGGTTTTTATCATAAATCGGTGTTGAATTTTGTCGAAAGCTTTCTCTGCATCTATTGAGATGATCATATGGTTTTTCTCCTTCAATTTGTTAATATGGTTTATCACATTGATAGATTTGCGTATATTGAAGATCCTTGCATTCCTGGAATAAACCCCACTTGATCATGGTGTATGATCCTTTTAATGTGCTGTTGGATTCTGTTTGCTAGTATTTTGTTGAGGATTTTTGCATCTATGTTCATCAGTGATATTGGCCTGTAGTTTTCTTTCTTTGTGACATCCTTGTCTGGTTTTGGTATCAAGGAGATGGTGGCCTCGTAGAATGAATTTGGGAGTGTTCCTCCCTCTGCTATATTTTGGAAGAGTTTGAGAAGGATAGGTGTTAGCTCTTCTCTAAATGTTTGATAGAATTCGCCTGTGAAGCCATCAGGTCCTGGGCTTTTGTTTGTTGGAAGATTTTTAATCACAGTTTCAATTTCAGTGCTTGTGATTGGTCTGTTCATAATTTCTATTTCTTCCTGATTCAGTTTTGGCAGGTTTTGCATTTCTAAGAATTTGTCCATTTCTTCCAGATTGTCCATTTTATTGGCATAGAGTTGCTTGTAGTAATCTCTCATGATCTTTTTTATTTCTGCAGTGTCAGTTGTTACTTCTCCTTTTTCATTTCTAATTCTATTGATTTGAGTCTTCTCCCTTTTTTTCTTGATGAGTCTGGCTAGTGGTTTATCTATTTTGTTTATCTTCTCAAAGAACCAGCTTTTAGTTTTATTGATCTTTGCTATTGTTTCCTTCATTTCTTTTTCATTAATTTCTGATATGATTTTTTTCCTTCTGCTAGCTGTGGGTTTTTTTTGTTCTTCTTTCTCTAATTGCTTGAGGTGCAAGGTTAGGTTGTTTATTCGAGATGTTTCCTGCTTCTTAAGGTGGGCTTGTATTGCTATAAACTTCCTCCTTAGAACTGCTTTTGCTGCATCCCATAGGTTTTGGGTCGTTGTGTCTCCATTGTCATTTGTTTCTAGGTATTTTTTGATTTCCTCTTTGATTTCTTCAGTGATCACTTCATTATTAAGTAGTGTATTGTTTAGCCTCCATGTGTTTTTATTTTTTACAGATCTTTTCCTGTAATTGATATCTAGTGTCATGGCGTTGTGGTCGGAAAAGATACTTGATACAATTTCAATTTTCTTAAATTTACCAAGGCTAGATTTGTGACCCAAGATATGATCTATCCTGGAGAATGTTCCATGAGCACTTGAGAAAAATGTGTATTCTGTTGTTTTTGGATGGAGTGTCCTATAAATATCAATTAAGTCCATCTTGTTTAATGTATCATTTAAAGCTTGTGTTTCCTTATTTATTTTCATTTTGGATGATCTGTCCATGGGTGAAAGTGGGGTGTTAAAGTCCCTTACTATGAATGTGTTACTGTCGATTTCCCCTTTTATGGCTGTTAGTATTTGCCTTATGTATTGAGGTGCTCCTACGTTGGGTGCATAAATATTTACAATTGTTATATCTTCTTCTTGGATCAGTCCCTTGATCATTATGTAGTGTCCTTCTTTGTCTCTTCTAATAGTCCTTATTTTAAAGTCTATTTTGTCTGATATGAGAATTGCTACTCCAGCTTTCTTTTGGTTTCCATTTGCATGGAATATCTTTTTCCATCCCCTTACTTTCAGTCTGTATGTGTCTCGAAGTCTGAAGTGGGTCTCTTGTAGACAGCATATGTAAGGGTCTTTCTTTTGTATCCATTCAGCCAATGTGTGTCTTTTGTTGGGAGCATTTAGTCCATTTACATTTAAGGTAATTATCAATATGTATGTTCCTATTCCCATTTTCTAAATTGTTTTTGGTTCGTTATTATAGGTCTGTTCCTTCTCTTGTGTTTCTTGTCAGAGAAGTTCCTTCTGCATTTGTTGTAAAGCTGGTTTGTTGGTGCTGAACTCTCTCAGCTTTTGCTTGTCTGTAAAGGTTTTAATTTCTCCATCAAATCTGAATGAGATCCTTGCTGGGTAGAGTAATCTTGTAGGTTGTAGGTTTTCCTCCTTCATCACTTTCAGTATGTCCTGCCACTCCCTTCTGGCTTGTAGGGTTTCTGCTGAGAGATCAGCTGTTAGCCTTATGGGGATTCCCTTGTGTGTTATTTTTTGTTTTTCCCTTGCTGCTTTTAATATGCTTTCTTTGTATTTAATTTTTGACAGTTTGATTAATATGTGTCTTGGCGTATTTCTCCTTGGATTTATCCTGTATGGGACTCTCTGTACTTCCTGGACTAGATTAACTATTTCCTTTCCCATATTAGGGAAGTTTTCAACTATAATCTCTTCAAATATTTTCTCAGTCCCTTTCTTTTTCTCTTCTTCTTCTGGAACCCCTATAATTCGAATGTTGGTGCGTTTAATGTTGTCCCAGAGGTCTCTGAGACTGTCCTCAGTTCTTTTCATTCTTTTTTCTTTATTCTGCTCTGCAGTATTTATTTCCAGTATTTTATCTTCCAGGTCACTTATTCGTTCTTCTGCCTCAGTTATTCTGCTATTGATCCCATCTAGAGTACTTTTAATTTCATTTATTGTGTTGTTCATCGTTGCTTGTTTCATCTTTATTTCTTCTAGGTGCTTGTTAACTGTTCTTGCATTTTGTCCATTGTATTTCCAAGATTTTGGATCATCCTTACTATCATTATTCTGAATTCTTTTTCAGGTAGACTGCCTATTTCCTCTTCCTTTGTTAGGTCTGGTGCATTTTCATCTTGCTCCTTAATCTGCTGTGTGTTTTTCTGTCTTCTCATTTTGCTAATCTTACTGTGTTTGGGGTCTCCTTTTTGCAGGCTGCAGGTTCATAGTTCCCGCTGTTTTTGATGTCTGTCTCCAGTGGCTAAGGTTGGTTCAGTGGGTTGTGTAGGCTTCCTCGTGGATGGGACTAGTGCCTGTGTTGTGGTGGATGAGGCTGGATCTTGTCTCTCTAGTGGGCAGATTCACGTCTGGTGGTGTGTTTTGGGGTGTCTGTGGCGTTATTATGGTTTTAGGCAGCCTCTCTGCTAATGGGTAGGGTTGTGTTCCTGTTTTGCTAGTTGTTTGGCATAGGTTGTCCAGCACTGTAGCTTGCTGGTCGTTGAGTGAAGCTGGGTGCTGGTTTTGAGATGGAGGTCTCTGGGAGATTTTTGCCGTTTGATATTATGTGGAGCTGGGAGACCTCTTGTTGACCAGTGTCCTGAAGTTGGCTCTCCCACCTCAGAGGCAGAGCCCTGACTACTGTCTGGAGCACCAGGAGCCTTTCGTCAACACGGCTCAGAATAAAAGGGAGAGAAAGTAGAGAGAATTAGTAGAAGTATGAAGAAAGAAAGAAAGAAAGGACGGAAGGAAGGAACGAAGGAAGGAAGAAAGAAAGAAAGAAGCAAAGAAGGAAAGAAGGCAAGAAGGAAAGAAAGGAGGGAGGGAGGGAGGAAGGAAGGAAGGAGGGAAGGAAGGAAAAAAGACAGAAAGAAAGAAGATACAGTAAAATAAAATAAAGTATAATAAAGTTATTGAATTAAAATATAATTATTTAGAAAAAAAAAGGGACGGATAGAACCTCAGGACAAATGTTGGAAGCAAAGCTATACAGACAAAATCTTACACAGAAGCATACACATACACCCTCACAAAGAGAGGTAAAGGGGAAAAAATCATAAATCTTACTCTCAGAGACCACCTCCTCAATTTGGGATGATTCGTGGTCTAAAGGAGGGAAGGAAGGAAGGAAGGAAGTAAAGAAAGAAAGAAAGAAAGAAAAAGAAAGAAAGAAGAAAGAAAGAAAGAAAAGGTAAAGTATAATAAAGTTATTAAAATTAATTATTAAGAAAAAAATTAAAAAAAAAAACCATGGACGGATAGAACCCTAGGACAAATGGTGGAAGCAAAACCATACAGACAAGATCTCACGCAGAAGCATACACGTACACATTCACAAAAAGAGGAAAAGGGGAAAAAATCATAGATCTTGCTCTCGAAGCCCACCTCCTCAATTTGGGATGATTCATTGTCTATTCATGTATTCCACAGATGAAGGGTACATCAAGTTGATTGTGGAGCTTTAATCCGCTGTTTCTGAGGCTGCTGGAAGAGATTTCCCTTTCTCTTCTTTGTTCTCACAGCTCACAGGGGCTCAGCTTTGGATTTGGCCCTGCCTCTGCGTGTAGGTCGCTGGAGGGCGTCTGTTTTTTGCTCAGACAGGACGGGGTTAAAGAGCCGGTGATTCGGTGGCTCTGGTGCACTCAGGCCGGGGGGAGGGAGGGGCCCAGTCTTACCACTATTATTCAACATAGTTTTGGAAGTTTTAGCCACAGCAATCAGAGAAGAAAAAGAAATAAAATGAATCCAAATTGGGAAAGAAGAAGTAAAACTGTCACTGTTTGCAGATGACATGATACTATACAAAGAGAATCCTAAACATGCTACCAGAAATCTCGTAGAGCTAATCAATGAATTTGGCAAAGTAGCAGGATACAAAATTAATGCACCAAAATATTTTGCATTCCTGTACACTAATGATGAAAAATATGAAAGAGAAATTAAGGAAACACTCCCATTACCATTGCAACAAAAAGAATAAAATACCTAGGAATAAACCTACCTAAGGAGACAAAAGACCTGTATGCAGAAAGCTATAAGACACTGATGAAAGAAATTAAAGATGATACAAACAGATGGAGAGATATACCATACTCTCAGATTGGAAGAATCAACATTGTGAAAATGACTATACTAGCCAAAGGAATCTACAGATTCAGTGCAATCTCTGTCAAACTACCACTGGCATTTTTCACAGAACTAGAGCAAAAATTTCAGATTTGTGTGGAAACACAAAAGACCCCAAATAGCCAAAGCTATCTTGATAAAGAAAAATGAAGCTGGAGGAATCAGGCTCCCTAACATCAGACAATACTACAAAGCTACAGTAATCAAGACAGTATGGTACTGGCACAAAAACAGAAAGATAGATCAATGGAGCAGGATAGAAAGCCCAAAGATAAACTCACACACATATGGTCACTTTATTTTTGATAAAGGAGGCAAGAATATACAGTAGAGAAAAGACAGCCTCTTCAATAAGTGGTGCTGGGAAAACTGGATAGCTACGTGTAAAAGAGTGAAGTTGGAACACTACCTAGCACCATACACAAAAATAAACTCAAAATGGATTAAAGACCTAAATGTAAGTCCAGACAGTATAAAACTTTTAGAGAAAAACATAGCAAGAACACTCTTGGACATAAATCACAGCAAGATCCTTTTTGACCCACCTCCTGGAGAAAGGGAAATAAAAACAAAAATAAACAAATGGGACCTAATGAAACTTAAAAGCTTTTGCACAGCAAAGGAAACCATAAAGAAGACGAAAAGAGAGCCCTCAGGCTGAGAGAAAATATTTGCAAATGAAGCAGCTGATAAAGGATTAATCTCCAAAATTTTCAAGCAGCTCATGCAACTCAATATCAAAACAAAAAACACAATCCCAAAATGGGCAGACCTAAATAGACATTTCTTCAAAGAAGTTATACAGATGGCCTGCAAACACATGAAAGGATGCTCAACATCACTAATCATTAGAGAAATGCAAATCAAAACTACAATGAGGTATCACCTCATACCAGTCAGAATGGCCATCATCAAAAAATCTACAAACAGTAAGTGCTAGAGAGGGTGTGGAGAAAAGGGAACCCTCTTGCACTGTTGGTGGGAATGTAAATTGATACAGTCACTATGGAGAACAGTATGGAGGTTCCTTAAAAGTCTAAAAAGAGAACTACCATACGACTTAGCAATCCCACTACTGGGCACATACCCTGAGAAAACCATAATTCAAAAAGAGTCATGTACCACAATGTTCACTGCAGCTCTGTTTCCAAGAGCCAGGATATGGAAGCAACCTAAGTGTCCATCGACTGATGAATGGATAAAGAATATGTGGTACATATATACAATGGAATATTACTCACCCATAAAAAGAAACGAAATTGAGTTATTTGTAATGAGGTGGATCGACCTGGAGACTGTCATACAGAGTGAAGTACGCCAGAAAGAGAAAAATAAATACCGTATCCTAACACATATATATGGAATCTAAAAAAAAAAAAAAGGTTCTGAAGAACCTAGGGGCAGGACAGGAATAAAGATGCAGATGTAGAGAATGGACTTGAGGACACAGGAAGGGGGAATGGTAAGCTGGAATGAAGTGAGAGAGTGACATGGACTTATATATACTATCAAATGTAAAATAGATAGCTAGTGGGAAGTAGCCTCATAGCACAGGGAGATCAGCCCCGTGCTTTGTGACCACCTAGAGGGGTGGGATAGGGAGGGTGGGAGGGAGACGCAAGAGGGAGTGGATATGGGGATATATGTATACATATAGCTGATTCACTTTGTTATACAGCAGAAACGAACACACCATTGTAAAGCAATTACACGCCAGTAAAGATGTAAAAAAAAAGCTACTGATTAGAAAAAAAAAATTGTATCAAGATGGTAATTTTCTGTGTTCAAGAAGAAGCTACTTAATAAAGTACAGTAAAAGCAAACAAACAAAAAAGTTGTTCCACATTTGTTTATTCTTTCGTTTCTTTTTTCATGCACATATATGCATTCATTCAGTCACCCACAACCAAATGATGAATGATGTCCTTTCACAGCATTGCCATCAAATTACAACTTGGTCAAACTCCTTAATGTAATGCTTAATGACTGTTTGTGGTCTAACAGGCTTAGGGTAACCTTTTCTCTTCCATTCCCACCTCTTCCCACCCACCCACCCCCCCCCCCGATTCAGTCAGGAGTCAGTCCTAGTCAGGTCACTTTCAACATGCTTTTCCATATTTTCAGCTTCTGCCATTCATATCCTTTTTTCTATTGTGTATTTTTTTAAACCCAGCATCCATTGTTCTGTGTTTTATTTAGATAAGTTGTATTTAGAGAATTAGTCCTCTTTAACTCTCAGCCTATATCATGTGGGCAGAGTTGACCCTATCCTTGGACTCCAGCCATAAGTACATGGCTCAATCCTGACCAGTCAGAGCAATGGCTGCATGATCTTGGTCACAGTGATTGGTTCAGGGATGGGCAAATGACACAAGCGGGGACAATAAGAGGAAATCCACAGACTAATGAGCTAGAATTATTGGAAAAGAGGTTTCTTTACTCACCAGGCTCGCTAAGTTAATAGAATATAAGTTTGAAGCTGCTTGAAACCCATTTTTCTAGCTCCAAATGGGAACCTATCTGAGAATGCAGCCAAATACAGAGGAATGCTGAAACAAGGCTGGAGAGACAAGCAATATCTTAATGATATTTTTTGAGGCGTTGGGTCCAGTGATTCTTAAAGTTGGGCACATCTCTTAAATATATCACTTACAAGAGGCAATCATTGTTTCAGCCAGTTTGAGAAAGCTTTCTGTTACTTGAAACTGAATAAGTTAAAACTGGTGGGCTTGTCTTCGTGAACACTGAGATGTCCCATTTCTTCTCATTTCAAGGTCTTTGTTTTTTTTACCATAACATTTAGGAACTCAGTGCCCACTGATGTCATTATGCTGTGCCCCCTGTTATGGTTACTACTGGCTCTATCGGTGGAAAAACTCTACCTGAATGATTATCAGCAAAACATGTATTTATTATGCATGTCCCTGACTGAAGTTGGTGAGAGGCATGTTTATAAAATTAGACTTAAAATGAACAAGACTTACCTAATCTATAACGATTTAGCCAATTTCAAATCCTTGCTCAATTGCCTATTTAATATTCAAATCCTTGAAAATAAAAGCCGTCAACTGTTGGGCACCATGTACAATCTGTTGTGCAATCTGTTGTCCTGCGATGGCACTTCTTACCTTTCAGTTTGTAACTGGATATTTAACATGCAGTCAGAGTCTCAGTTCATCTGTTCATTTGTTTAACATTCGCTAAATGCCAAGTTGGTACACTGGGGACACATAGTGATAACACAGAGTGCTTGCCCATATGGGGCTAATGTTCTGGTTATAGCCTCTTGCTTTCAGAGTCTCATGCAGCAGGTGTATCTCTCTGTGCATATGTGTATTGCAATGTCAAAATTTATATTTTTGGCAGGGATTGGCAGGACATTGGCAATTGGTAGGACAATGTCATTGGCATTGACATTCATTTAAATAATCACAGTCATCTTAAAGCTCTAGGACTCTGGTCAGTGAAAGGGCTGCAGAATAGATACTGAGAATCTTCTTTTTGTTGCAGTAGCTTTGTCACCAGGATCTCTGTCTCTGCCTTTCATAGAGGGAGTATTGCCTAGTTCTTAAGAATGCAGGCTTCCATAACAGGTTGGATTCAGCTCTCAGATCCACTACTGTGTATACCTAGGCAAATTTACCTAACCCTGGTAACTCTCAGCTTTTGCCTTTGCAGAATGAGATAACATGTCTACTTATTTGGGTAGCTGTAAGGATTAAGTGAGGTAATGCATCTAAGCACTTTGCACTGTGCCTGGTAGTAGTCAATCCCAGCTAAATGACAGCTATTGCCTTATTCCTACCATTCTTATTATTTGACTAGGAAGGTAGTAGTCTGCTTGTCCTTCAAGAACCAGCTTAAATGCTCTGTCATTTTTAAGGAAGTTAGTTCTATAATTCTTCATCATTCATTCTGGTCTTACCTTTATTATAGTGGATATAATGATTTTTCCATAAATTTTTCTGTTTTCTTCACAAGATAGGTACAATGTCTTTGTTATCACTTTAACACCAATACTTGAAATTGTGTATAACTTATGGTAGACATTCATTAAGTTTTAAATGTAATGGAAACTTAATTTACTTTGAAAGGATGCTGTGACTCTGTTGTGCATGGACTTGTGTGGGTCAAGGGCAGAAGCAGGAGATAAGTTAGATTACTGCACAGATCCAAGGGGAATTGATGTTGGCACAAGCTGGTGGTGGAGGCAAAAAAAACTGGTTGTGTTCTGGATATGCTTTGGAACTGGAGCTATATATTTGGAAGAAGAAGAATGAGAATAACAAAAAAATAAAAATAAGAATAGTAAGACATTAAAGAAAAAAGCCTGTTCTGTAATGACTAATTCAAAGAATGAGTTTTGTTTGATGGTAAACTGATATGGCCTGTAGATGGCTCCATTTTCAAGAAACTTCAGGATTCTTTGTGTGTGTGCTCTAGAAAATTTCAGTGCTGCTGCATGTTTGGTTTTCCCAGACTGATATTATGGCTTCACTGTAAATTAATAAGCAGTTTTGACTTTCTTTGTTCAGATAGAATTATGTATATTGGCTCACATATTTAACATAAATTCTTCATTTTTGAGCCACTATTTAAGAACAACTAAGAAACTTGAGAAGCCAGGGAAACCTTGTGTAGGTTGCTTACTTTAATGGGTTTCAAAATGTTTTCATTTACTCATTCATTCACTTATTTATTGAATGACTTCTGTGTCATTCCAGTCACAATGTTAGAGGCAGTGAAAAATATTACTATGAATAAAAATATATTTTCTGTCCATCTGTTATGCTTTAAATAAAAGCACCAAGATACATGTTTTTAGGTAACATTTATATTAAACATACACCATGTGTAAGGCACATTATCTTAGCACTTTAAATGCATCCTTTCATTGAAATCTTCAAAACAGCCCTATGAGGTAAATGTTGTCCACATTTTACAGATGAAAAAACTGAGGAACAGAGAGATTAAGTAACCTGGTGAAGTTCAACCTGGGAACTTTATTGTGGAAACCAGTCCTGATTTACCTGCCTCTGAGTCATTCTCTCTAAGGTTGTGCAGATCTGCAAAGTCTGAGCAGCAGGGATAGCTCCTCTGATCAATCCTCACAGAAGCCTTCTGTCCTTCTTTATTCCTTTGCATTCACCTCAAGTCCTACTTCTTTTGTAAAACTATTCCAGATTACGTGAGTTTTTCTCCCTTCTCTGAGCTCTTCTGAGCTACTACTGCACAGATGCAGAAGAGCCTCTTTATTTGTGGTACGTGTGTCTAACAGAACAATGGAGAATGACTCTAATCATTGAAACTTCCAAGTGGCAGATGGACTTTTCTGTAATTTGGGAAAATGTCCTCTTGGAAGCCGAAAGGGAGGCCTTGATGTAGAGGAAACTCTTCCTAACGAGCTGACAGCTTCAGGGTGTCAAACTAAAAATCAGCGCAGGAGAAGGTTCCTACCTAGTCATTTGCATTGCTTCTCTCTGTGAGTTTTTTACTCCTTTTTCCTCTCTTGGCTCCTATTCTAACCTAATGAGTAATGGTAATAGAGACTGCTGATTCTCCGTCACTATACATCTGTCTTCTTCATTTTTTTTTTTTTTGCGGTACACGGGCCTCTCACTGCTGTGGCCTCTCCCATTGAGGAGCACAGGCTCCAGACGCGCAGGCTCGGCGGCCATGGCCCACGGGCCCAGCCGCTCCGCGGCATGTGGGATCCTCCCGGACCGGGGCACGAACCCGTGTCCCCTGCATCGGCAGGCGGACTCTCAACCACTGCGCCACCAGGGAAGCCCCTGTCTTCTTCTTTAGTAATAGAACACCGCAGTTTTAGCTAGACACATGGCTACACAAGTAACATCTACATATTCCCACTATCCTTGCAACCCCGTGTGGCCATGTAAGTCCAGTCCAATCTGATGAACATAGAAAGTATATATTTCTGTGCTTATCATTAATATGAATGTGTCTATGCTGCCTTTACCCATTTCCTTCTTTCTGTCACTTGGGAGGTGATGAGAAGTGGAATGGTCACTTTTAGACGTAGAGTTGAAAGTTGCATGTCGAAAACGTCAGAGCTGCCTGATTGAAGGACTGGACTGCTATGTAAGAGAGAAATGAACTTGACTCTTGCTCAAGCACTGTATTTTGGGTCTCACGTAATTGAGTTTGTTTTCTACAATGAATATAGAAATTGATACTTAAAATTGGGCCACTGTCCTGACATTTAGCTTAGCATTTGGTCTTAAGGAGTGGGACACACAGTGTGAGCTAGAAAGCTGGTGATCTGTGTTATGCTTTAGTAAAACGTTTGATAAAATTCTCAACTGCAATACCTTGGAAGGCAGACCATATGTCAACAGAGTCTTTATCTAGCTAAATTTGTCGGGAAAATTACACTGTTGATGTGTGCTGGCTTCTTTTTGCTACATTTAGCAAAGTTCTATGAGAGAGTTGAAGTTGGGCTGGTTATTAGGGGTTGTGCTGATGAAACCAGTTTTACAGGGGGTGGGCCTCAAGCCTTTAAAACTTCCCTATCATTACATGTTATTCAGAAACTGGCAGATAACCCAGTGCCAAAGATCAGATAAACAGCATTGACTACCCACCTAAACCCACTGTTTCAAATCATCTCAAGGTAGAAACAATTTTATTGAGAGAAAGAGAGATGGGAGGGAAACTTCTGGCTGTGGTTACTTATACAGGAACTAACTGAAAACAAATAGGTCAAATGCCTACAAAGATTATGAGGGAATATTACTTCCAAAGAAACCAGAGCCTGGTCTGAAAATGCTTTTGATTCTTTGATGAAGAGGCTCCCAAACACATACAATCTGTGGGTGGGATTGGGGCTAGTGTAGAAATAGAAGTTCTTATAATGTATGCCATTTAAAATTTATAAATCTAGCTAACAAAAATATTAAATAGTACTTTTTCTATTCTCCTACCTTGAAAAACATATCTTCATAATGACCTGGATATCCAAGTCAGAAATTAGAACCTGAAACTCACTTGGAGCTTCACTGTAACAGTGCATGGATAGCCACCCCATGGACCACAATGTTCCATGTTCCCCACTCTTCCAAGTCTTATTTCTGTCCTGCATCACAGGGCCTTGTAAGCACATGTAGATGTTCTATTCCTTATGGCTGCATCCAAGATCCATACACAACCCTTGTCTCTTCCACCACCACAAGTAGCTTAAATGCTTAGCAAATTACCATTAATGGTACTCACGTGTCACACGTTTCTGAGTAATGTCTCAGGGCTGCTTATTATACTTGGTTTCTTCTTCTTTCTCTCCTCCATTCTACTTCTTCCTTGTTGTTATTACCATTACAGCCATCAGCAGCAAAAAATGCTGCTGCGCGTCCGGAGCCTGTGCTCTGCAATGGGAGAGGCCGCGACAGTGAGAGGCCCGCATACCGCAGAAAAAAAAAAAAGTATTCAGTGAGTACTAGTTGATAATACATGAAAGAATGAATGAATGCATGAATAAATGAATGTGTCTTCATATCGCTGGCTCTATGCAATAAATTGGAAACTTATGAAGGCTTCTAGGGTTTCGCATCTAAGAGAGATTACACTAAAATTTGGATAACTAGATTAAAGTAGAAGGTTTAGAAATGTGTCATCCATGCAAAGACCTGAAAAATGGGCAGCCCTGTTTATATTTCAAATTGCCCAGAAATATTTGGTTTTTGCTTCAGTTCTAGGAAGGGCTCAGGTTTGGAGTGAGGTCACATTTTTATCAGCAACGGTTCACTTAATATTGCTTATACAAGCTTTCTAAAGCAATGACTAGAGCATATGTTTAGATTTTCCCAAGTGTTTGGACTAAAGAAACCATATATATGTTAGTGTAGTGATTCTCAGTAGTTATTCCAGAGGCTCCTAAGGTAAGAGGATCACAGTGTATGGTTTAGTAACACTGAAACCTTTCCATGCCGCTGTCATTTTATCTTTGTTCTCTTAGAAAAACTCAGAATGGTACAAAACATACCTTTATTTTCACATTTCTGACTTTCTTTACACACATATACTGAAATCATCTGTCTAAATTGTGGCAAAATCTGCCAGCTCCAGATTGGCCTCATTAGTCATCTGAGAACACATAAACAGAGGAATTTGGAAAAATAAATAGACCTTAGATAGATCATCCTGGTCTGGGAAGATTTTTCTTCTTGCCAGACATGAAAAGGCACAGGTTTGCATCTTTAAAACATTTGGAGGAGTTTTTGCTCTAGAAAGTGGATAAAAATGTCTTAGTGACCCACTTGATATCCTTTATCATATGACCAAGTCACTTCAGCTACGAACCAAAGGGAAAACTAACATCTAAAGGAGTTGGCAAGGTCTTTCAGAGTGAAACTCTATGAATGTTGTTCTAATAGAGAGGAATAGATCTAAGAGGTGAGATGAGAGATAAGGAGAGTGTGAGAGTGCATGAAAGTAAATTTTGGACATTATCATCAAAGGTAGTGTTTTTCTAAGCTAGTCATAAGCTCACCTCCCCAGATGTTTGCATGTGCTCCTACCAGCCATCTCTTCTTTATGAATAGTAGTAGTTTAATTGTGAAATTGAACTGTCAGAAATATATATTGTACAGTTGAATCTCTGCCCCAATAGGAAGTCTGGTCATCTGTATTTTCCTTGGGACTAATGGAGCCCAAGGGACTAATAGATGTCCTAAGTAGGGAGAAGACTGCTAACATGGTATAAAATGAGGGGGAATTTTCTCCTTAATCTCCAACAAAAACAGCAACAAAAAAATCTCTATCACCAGACTTCTGTCATGTCCTACATTTCATTATTTGAGATTCATTCTTTTGGTCCTCAAAAGTCTTTATTAGTCAGGATATTTGGACTTCCCTCGTGGCGCAGTGGTTGAGAGTCTGCCTGCCGATGCAGGGGACACGGGTCCGTGCCCCGGTCCGGGAAGATCCCACATGCCGCGGAGCGGCTGGGCCCGTGAGCCACGGCCGCTGAGCCTGTGCGTCCGGAGCCTGCGCTCCACAGCAATCTACCTACAGGGAGGCTGGGAGATATAGTTCTGTTTCATGTCCGGAAAGTGAAAGTAGGATTAGTGAATATCTAGCTGGTTTCTGCTACAAAGACTGTTGGATTTATGGTAGATTGGAAGCATAGGCATAACATTTTCCAGCTCTTTTTATTAAGAGATAAAGGCTATAACCCTACTCTCTCAACTCAGGCTAACCTTTGTGTCTTGCTTTTACCAGTAGAATGTAGTTGAAGTGGTGTTTGCTAGTTCCAGAATCTAGCTTTCCAGTGGCCTTGTCACTTCTGTCTTTGTTCTCTTGGAATGCTGTCTTGGGACTTCCATGTGAGGATGTAGTCTGCTGGACAACGAGAGACCACAGGCAGGAAAATCAAGTCACTCCAGCCAACAACGAGCATCAATTGCTCGATTTGCATACATGAGTGAGGCCAACTTGGACCTTCAAGCCCAGCTGACTCTTCCTGAAGGCAACTGCATGAGTCATCCAGGTAAAAGGAGAGGAAAAACTGCATAGCCAATGAACAGAATTGTGATAAACAATGAATCATCATTTCACGTCACTGAGTTGGGGATGATTTCTTATTGTAACATTAGACAACTGATACAGGTTTAAATTTTTTCAGATTAAAATTTTCCACCTTTGTAAACCTCAAGCTAATGGCTTATAAAA
Source organism: Monodon monoceros (assembly GCF_005190385.1). Taxonomy (NCBI): domain Eukaryota; kingdom Metazoa; phylum Chordata; class Mammalia; order Artiodactyla; family Monodontidae; genus Monodon; species Monodon monoceros. The sequence continues at coordinate 26,115,929 of NW_021703775.1, read as the reverse complement.
GATCCTACTTTAATGTCATTTCTGGCATTTCTAATGTGTGTGTGATTTCATGATTGTATATGTCTTAGGCTGGGTTTCCCCAGAAGCCAACCTTGAGGAAAGGATGTGGGTGTGAGTTGTTTATTTGGGAGCACTAGTGGGTGAGTGGGAAGTGATACAAGGAAAAGAAGGAAGCCAATGCAGGCATATTATTGAACTTGTTGTTACTAGACAATTAGGTCTCAATTCTGTAGCAGAACTCTGGTGGATAGAGTAGATCTTATCTCAGAGTTATCCCAACAGAGAGATGAGTAGCTGAGATATCTATCCACTAAGTCCCATCAATTTTTGATAGAGAGCTTTTAGGGGGTGAGGAGAGTGTCTTAACACCTCAGTACTTCTGGTCTGCTCTGCCTTGTGCACTGGCTGAGTGGACTCCTGTGATTAGAGAAGGCCTTCACGGGGAGAGTTACAGGGTTGCTGTCTAGAAAAATTCCAGTTGCCCATTTTTGAAGTATGAATGCTTATGGCATTTGGGTGGGGTACCAACAGTAACGTTTGAATTTATTGTCAATATCTGATTATTATAAATATTAATATCTAAATATATTATTTTTATTTCAAGTAGTAAATTGTCAAGCTAGATATAACTTGCAGTGAAAAATCTCCTTAAGTGTTCTTCTTGTTAAAATTTTAAAAGTCCAGTGAAATAGAAATGTATATTCATTATAGGAAAACTAAAATGCTGCAAGTAAATTGTGATGATTTTGAAGTGTGTTAATTTTATGGAAAAAAATGATTAAGAACTTTAAAAGAGTTAAAAAGTAAAATATTGGAATTTAATATGAACATTGAGAGTGTTCTGGCTGGATAACTTGGAAAGGATACTATTTTTGAATCAAAACTGTATGTAATATTTAAATAATACAAAACCAAATAATAGATTATATGATATCATATTCTGAAACTATCTGAAATTATCAAGTGTATTAGTGTCCTTAATGTTAAACAATGAACTGCTGAGAACTTCATTTAATTTTTAGTTACTTTCATGTATGGATTTTATGAAAAAACATCTTGGAATAATTCACAAATAAAAATAGACTATCCAGTGTCCTTGCCCCTGTGGTGACCCACAGCTGCCCTCCGCCTCTGCGGGAGACCCTCCAACACTAGCAGCCATGTAGCCAACAGGATCTTTGTGCTCTGGCTGGGTGTCAGGCCTGAGCCTCTGAGGTGGGAGATCCAAATTCAAGACATTGGACAACAAGAGACCTCCCAGCCCCACATAATATCAATTGGTGAGAGATCCCCCAGAGATCTCCATCTCAACACTAAGACCCAGCTCCACTCAATGACCAGCAAGTTTCAGTGCTGGACACCCCATGCCAAACAGCTAGCAAGACAGGAACACAACCACACCCATTAGCAGAGAGGCTGCCTAAAATCATAATAAGTTCACAGACACTGCAAAACACACCACTGGAGGTGGTCCTGCTCACAAGAAAGAAAAGATCCAGCCTCATCCACCAGAACACAGGCACTAGTCCCCTCCACCAGGAAGCCTACACAGCCCACTGAACCAACCTTAGCCACTGAGGCAGACACCAAAAACAACGGGAACTATGAACCTGCAGGCTGTGAAAAGGAGACCCCAAACACAGTAAGTTAAGCAAAATAAGAAGACAGAGAAACACACAGCAGATGAAGGAGCAAGGTAAAAACCACCAGACCAAACAAATGAAGAGGAAATAGGCAGTCTACCTGAAAAAGAATTCAGAGTAATGAGAGTAAAGATGATACAAAATCTTGGAATTAGGATGGAGAAAATACAAGAAATATTTGACAAGGACCTAGAAGAACTAAAGAGCAAACAAACAATGATGAACAACACAATAAATGAAATTTAAAATTCTCTAGAAGGGATCAATAGTGGAATAACTGAGGCAGAAGAACAGATAAGTGACCTGCAAGATAAAATAGTGGAAATAACTACCATGGAGCAGAATAAAGAAAAAAGAATGAAAAGAATTGAGGACAGTCTCAGAGACCTCTGGGACAACATTAAATGCACCAACATTCAACTTATAGGGGTCTCATAAGAAGAAAGAGAAAGGGTATGAGAAAATATTTGAAGAGATTATAGTTGAAAACTTACCTAATATGAGAAAGGAAATGGTCAATCAAGTCCAGGAAGCACAGAGAGTCCTGTACAGGATAAATCCAAGGGGAAACACATCAAGACACATATTAATCAAACTATCAAAAATTAAATACAAAGGAAAAATATTGAAAGCAGCAAGGGAAAAGCAACAAATAATATACAAGGGAATGCCATAAGGTTAACAGCTGATCGTTTAGCAGAAACTCTGCAAGCCAGAAGTGAGTGTCAGGACATATTTAAAGTGATGAAAGGGCTAAACCTACAATCAAGATTAGTCTACCCAGCAAGGATCTCATTCAGATTCGATGGAAAAATTAATATATTTACAGACAAGCAAAAGCTAAGAGAATTCAGCACCACCAAACCAGCTTTACAACAAATGCTAAAGGAACTTCTCTAGGCAGGAAACACAAGAGAAGGAAAAGACCTACAATAACAAACCCAAAACAATTAAGAAAATGGTAATAGGAACATACCTATCAATAATTACCTCAAATGTAAATGGATTAAGTGCTTCCACCCAAAGACATAGACTGGATGAATGGATACAAAAACAAGACCCGTATATATGCTGTCTACAAATGACCCCTTTCAGACCTTGGGACACATACAGACTGAAAGTGAGGGGATGGAAAAAGATATTCCATGCAAATAGAAATCAAAAAAAGCTGTAGTAGCAATTCTCATATCAGACAAAATAGACTTTAAAACAAAGACTATTAGAAGAGACAAAGAAGGACTCTACATAATGATCAAGGGATCAGTCCAAGAAGAAGATATAACAATTGTAAATATTTATGCACCCAACGTAGGAGCACCTTAGTACATAGGCAAATGCTAACAGCCATAAAAGGGGAAATCAACAGTAACACATAGTAATAGGGGACTTTAACACCCCACTTTCACCAATGGAGAGATCATCCAAAATGAAAATAAATAAGGAAACACAAGCTTTAAATGATACATTAAATAAGATGGACTTAATTGATATTTATAGGACATTCCATCCAAAAACAACAGAATACACTTTCTTCTCAAGTGCTCATGGAACATTCTCCAGGATAGATCATATCTTGGGTCACAAATCAAGCCTTGGTAAATTTAAGAAAATTGAAATCGTATCAAGTATCATTTCTGACCAGAATGCTATGACACTAGATATCATAAACATAAACCATGATCAAATGGGGTTTATCCCAGGAATGCAAGCATTCTTCAATATATGCAAATCAATCATTGTGATACACCATATTAATAAATTGAAGGATAAAAACCATATGATCATCTCAATAGACGCAGAAAAAGCTTTTGACAAAATTCAACACCCATTTATGATAAAAACCCTCCAGAAAGTAGACACAGAAGGAATTTACCTCAACATAATAAAGGCCATATATGACAAACTCATGACCAACATCGTTCTTAATGGTGAAAAACTGCAACCATTTCCACTAAGATCAAGAGGAAGACAAGGTTGCCCACTCTCACCACTGTTATTCAACATAGTTTTGGAAGTTTTAGCCATGGCAATCAGAGAAGGAAAAGAAAGAAAAGAATCCAAATCGGAAAAGAAGAAGTAAAACTGTCACTGTTTGCAGATGACATAATACTAAACATAGAGAATCCTAAAGATGCTACCAGAAAACTCCTAAAGCTAATCAATGAATTTGGTAAAGTAGCAGGATACAAAATTAATGCACAGAAATGTCTTGCATTCCTATACACTAATGATGAAAAATCTGAAAGGGAAATTAAGGAAACACTCCCTTTTACCACTGCAACAAAAAGAATAAAATACCTAGGGATAAACCTACCTAAGGTGACAAAAGACCTCTTTGCACAAAACAATAAGACACTGATGAAAGAAATTAAAGATGATACCAACAAATGGAGAGATATACCATGTTCTTGGATTGGAAGAATCAACATTGTGAAAATGACTATACTACCCAAAGCAATCTACAGATTCGATGCAATCCTTGTCAAACTACCAATGGAATTTTTCACAGGACTAGAACAAAAAATTTCACAATTTGTATGGAAACACAAAAGACCCCAAATAGCCAAAGCAATCTTGAGAAAGAAAAACGGAGCTGGAGGAATCAGGCTCCCTGACCTCAGACAATACTACAAAGCTACAGTAATCAAGACAGTATGGTACTGGCACAAAAACAGAAATATAGATCAATGGAGCAGGATAGAAAGCCCAAAGATAAACTCATGCATATATGTTTACCTTATCTTTGATAAAGGAAGCAAGAATATACAATGGAGAAGAGACAGCCTCTTCAGTAAGTGGTGCTGGGAAAACTGGATAGCTACATGTAAAATAATGAAATTAGGACACTTCCTAACACCATACACAAAATGAAACTCAAATTGGATTAACGACCGAAATGTAAGTCCAGACAGTATAAAACTCTTAGAGGAAAACATAGCAAGAACACTCTTGGACATAAATCACAGCAAGGTATTTTTTGACCCACTTCCTACAGTAATGGATATACAAACAAAAATAAACAAATGGGACCTAATGAAACTTAAAGGCTTTTGCACAGCAAAGGAAACCATAAACAAGACAGAAAGAGAACCCTCAGAATGGGAGAAAATATTTGCAAATGAAGCAACTGTCAAAGGATTAATCTCCAAAATATACAGACACCACTTGGAGGTCAATATCAAAAAAACAAACAACCCAATCCAGAAATGGGCAGAAAACCTAAACAGACATTTCTCCAAAGAAGATATACAGATGGCCAACAAACACATGAAAGGATGCTCAACGTCACTAATCATTAGAGAAATGCAAATCAAAACTACAATGAGGTATCACCTCACACCAGTCAGAATGGCCATCATCCAAAAATAGCCACAACTAGAGAAAGCCCGTGCACAGCAATGAAGACCCAGTGCAGCCAAACAAATAGATACATAAAATAAATAAGTTAAAAAAATAAAGAAATAAAAATAAAATTTAAAAAAAGAACACCTAATTCAGGTGGGAAGGTGGGAGGGACACTCTAAAGGTCATCTATGCTGCATGTACAAGAACCCCGAGAACATACCAATAGGTACCACATTTTTCACTGCTGTAGCCGATCATTCCCCCTGTACTACCACACTGTATCACTCCCTTCCCTGATCTACTGCTAGAGTCTCTTTGGAAGGTGTTTCAGAACTCTTGTTTTGATAGTGCCAGTTTAACTGTCCTCACTTCCCTAATTTATACCAGGATTTAAGACCTTGTGGTCCGGGATCCTGTCCAGAGAAAGCAGGCTAAGACTCTGTCTTTGTTTATATATTTCATCAGGAAGGGCGCTACTCCCTCTCCTAGCTCATGGTGTGAAGTGTTCTTAGCCTCTCAGGAAAGTGGGGAGAATTGAAAGGACTCTATATGAGAATGCTAGGCTTTGTAAAACATTTCATTTTTAAAAAATAAGACTCATTTTTTATTTGACTTTTAACAATCCTCTGAAATACAAAGAAAGACAAGAATCGGTGACATGAAATGATCACCAGTAAGAATTACAACAGTCACCCCTTATCTCATAGCATAGGGCACTGTCCATGACCCTTAAGAAGAGTTACTAGAAATGCCTTTCCCATCTTGCCCCTAAACACCAACACAGCAATCATGTACCTTGAAAGGTACATGATTGCTGTGTTGGTGTTTAGGGGGAGCATCTCACTTACCAGGGACTGAATTCTACCTTGATTCCTTTGTAGGGATGGAGACTTCCCTGGTGATGAAAAATTCCCTGGGATTGCAACCTCCAAGCCAGACATCTCGTGTGACACAAACTCAAGAACTCCCCAAGTCCTGCAGGAGCAGAAATATTCAGATACTTGAGAGTAACCCACCACCTGAACTTGGGGACATTTCAGGGATAGCTCCAGTCCAGAGTGCCAGTAGTCTCCTGGCCCTGCCTCCAGCTCCAAGCCAGGGGCAAATAGAGAGTAAGCACTTGGAGAATATTAAAACCAAGTTTTCAAAGCCTCTGGATGCCTACCAGATCCCAAGAGAAAACCAAGAGCCTCCACTACTCCCTTTAGAAATCCCTGATATTCACCAGCTCCTGGCCTGCACTGATGCATCCCCTTAGCCAAGAGGAGCAGCCTGCTTCTGAAAATGCTGATCTGGGAAAGAACAGCCTGAGTCTTGAGGACCTAGGGACACCTGAAAATGGGATGGAATCTAGCAGTGGTTTTGCAGACGTTACCACACTGGCGGAGGATATTCACCTTCCCCAGCTCTTTAATTCTTTGAAAGATATTGATCCAAAGGTCCCAACATGATCAAAGCCAAAGACACCAGAGCCATTAAGGTGAATCAGGTGCAGGAAAAGCCAAGTGTCATAAAGGTTCCCTCTGCTCAACCCAGGAAGAACAAACATAAAGCCTCTGAGCCTATCAGTGGTGCTCCCAAGGCCAAAATCCAGCCAAAGAATCCAGAGTGCCTGTTAGGGGGAGAAGTGCTTCTATGCCATGCTGCAGTCAGTGACAGCGCTCCTGTGAACACGGCCAAGCATTCCAAAGGCAAACCTCAGAAAGCTGCATCCAGAAAGATCAGCAAAATGAAGAGCCATGGGCAGGAAAGGACCACAAGGACCAGAGGAAGGAAGAAGGCTGAAGAGAATAAGCAGTCAGGGAACAAAGTCAAGGCAGAAGAGAAGCCAACAATTCCCCAGATGAAGCAAAAGAAGGAGCAAACTGAGCTTATCCAAGAGAGCTTTAAAAAGCCTCGAACCTCCCTAGGCATGTGCAGGCTGGGGTTTGTGAAGGTTTTTCATGCACTGGGGGAGAAGAATGATAAGAAAACTGGGCTCTCTTCCAGTCGGGTCTTGGGAAATTCAAGCAACCCTAAACACCCCCAGCTATCCAGCCATGGAGGCATACCCCACGTGAGGGTAAGAGTCCTGAGGAAACTCAAGTCAAAGCCCAGAAACCAGACAGCAGTGCTAAAAAAGAGTGTCCATCTCCATCCCAGTATGAGCTGCCGCCTCCTGGGAAGGTCAAGTTGATACCTCTTCCGTTTTCTGCCTGGGACAAGCCTCAAGCTCGACCTGCTCCTGGAAGGCCACAGTCTCTGTCCTCTCATTGGCCTGCTGTGGCTGACCGTGCCCAGCTTGCTTCTACTAACTCAGCTCAACCTCCTGCAGTGAGTTCATCCCAGCCAGCTTCTGCCTCTTTGCCAGGTCCTGCCAGTCCATCTCAGCCAACTATGACTAACCAACCCAACCGCGTTTGACCAACCAAACCCAGCCTAGTGTCCCTCAGTCTGATGCTGCTAGGCCTGCACCCTACAAAACTTCATCTTGCACTTCTCTCCAGTGGGAGCCTGTTCCCCCTGCTGTGACTAAGCACCAGTCCCCACCCAAGCTCCAAACCCCATTTCTACTCCAAGACTTCAGCGAGCAACCAATTCCATGGAGGGAACCTAATGTTCCCGAGCCAGTAATGTCAAAGCCCATCGAACAAGAGCAGAGGCCAGAGCGAGAGGCCATGAAGAGACGGGCTCAACAAGAAGGTATTGCTGCCAAATACATCTCTTTGGGGAAAGGGCAATTTTTCATTGAGAGGGAAAAAGAAATGGAAATTGCTGACTACTACGGATATGTAAAGTAAGAGCTGCTAGGAGTGTTGGTGCCACCTTGCGGACCAGCTGCTCTTCCATATACAGATAAGATAGGTATAAATTTCTCTATTTATTTTGATATATTTTAAAACAATAAAACTGAATAAATAAATGTAATAGAATTAATAGGTGAGTAATAAAACTTCTGAATTTTGAGATGCTGCTAATTGTGGCATGATTTTTTGTTTTTTGTTTTGTTTTGTTTTTTTTGATGGGGTTGGAATCAAAGTCTGCATGAGAAAGGGAGGACTGAAAGTTGGATGGGAGAATGAAGGAAATGGGTAAAAACTGAGGAAAGAGAAAGGAAGTTTGTCCAGGGCTAGGAAGGCCAAAAGACATTTATGGATTTATGAAAGGAAGCAGGAGTGGGGATGAAATGGCAGAAGTAAAAAGCATGGTCAGTGGTCAGGGGTGAAAGAACAAAATTTGAGTAGAGTTTAAGATGACAGAAGGTGAGTCTAGGTTCACTAGGAGAAATAGAAAAACTCTCTTGGGGAGGTTGGCCTTAAGTCTCACAACCACCAGATAGGTATTTAAGAAAACAGGAGGTTCAGGACACATCTCTGAAAGGTTAGAGTTGCCTTATTCAGGTGTGATTATAGTGGGGGAATAGGGAAATCTACCAGAGGGGTGGCTAGGGCTCAGAGTTATCCTAGGGGCAGCTGACGACAGGGGCAGAGCCAAGGGAACTGCTGCATCAGGAGGCCCACGAGTAGGGCCTGGTATGTAAATCACCATGTACTCAACACCTAAGCACCAGGGCAGCTAATGCACTCTTCAGTTAATCCTGGCAACGATGGGCAAGGCCAGTTTTCCTGTGCAACTTCACTTAGAGAGGTGCAGCAAAGGGCTGAGGTCATGTCGCATGTGGAGGTACAAGGCCTCATTTGGAGGCCCAAATGCCTCCGAAGTCCTCAGTATCTGAAAGTTCCCACAGGCGGCCAACCTGGCTTTCAGAGCACAGCATCCTGAGGTTACTGTTGGATGAGATCAAACTTCTGGACAGGCCTAAATATTATCTTGCGGGGCTTCTTCCGTTGACCAGGGTGCGTGCTGCCTTCTGTAAACATCACCATCAACTGAAACGCACGAGAAAAATCCGACGGAAGCGTCCACTCTCACGGGTGAGAGCGGTGGGGGCACGCACACTGGGCAGCCGCTCCAACAGCCACAGGACGCAGGCGCCCAGCGGTTCACGGGCTCCCTGGGAGGACTTGTGGGGCAGGTCGAGGGAGTGAGGATTGTAGAGAGCGGCAGTGGTGGGCGTCCAAAGGAATGCAGTGGGGAGAAGGGAGAGATGGAGACAGTGGAGAGTGGATAGTGACCATGGGAAAACTGGCAATGTTCATTTTCAAAATTAATTTTTTGAGATGTCATTCACATGCCATAACATTCACCTTCTGAAACTGCAAATTCAGCATCATTTCGTACATTCATAAGCCTATGCAACCATCGCCATCATCTAACCCATCACGTTTTCATCACCCCACAAAGAAGCCCCCGTAACCATCAGCAGGCCCTCTTCATCCCCTCCTCCTTCAGTCCCTGCAACCATTAATTTCCTTTCTGTCGCTATGGTTTTGCCTTTTCTGGACATTTCATGACATAATACAAATGCGACCACTGTGTGTGGCTTCTTTCACTTAGCATAATATTTTCAAGTTTGTCCATGTCATAGCATGTGTCAGTACTTCATTCCTTTTTATGACTTATAATATTTCACATATAAACCACATTTTAAAAATCCATTCATCCATTGATGGGCATTTGGTTTTTTTACACTAATAATCTCCATTTATTGACAGTTTATTCTGTGCCAGGCAGCACCAGGCTAAGTTACTGACCTTATTTCACAGATAACGAGGCTTGGAGAGTGTGAAGAGTTTGCCCAAGATTAAGAGCTAGCAATTGGGGGAACTGGGGTTTGAACTCAGGTGAACTTCAGAGGTAATAAATTCACATGACAGAACATTAGAAAAGGTACACAAGGGTATTCAACGAAAAGTCACCTTTTTCCCCACATTCCCCAGCCACACATTTCCCCCCTCAGAGACATCAGCTTTTGCCATGCTGCGGATCCTTCCAGAGAACTAGTTATACGTCAACATGTATGTATCACAATTTATTGACTAATCTGTCCCACTGATTTGAAATGTCACTTTTATGGTATAACAGATTCTTATACGTATTTATATTACACTTTTCAGAGCTGTCCTGACTCTTTTTTGCCTATCTTTTATGTTTTCCTTTTCTCTAAAATCCTTTTCATCTTGAAAAAATTTTTTCCTTTTCCTGTTTGTTTCTCTTAAGGCATTATGTTCATTCACTCGTATAATTTTATTTAAATTATTTACTTTTGGCGGTGTCGGGTATTAGTTGCAGCACGTGGGCTCTTCATTGCAGTGCAGGGGCTCTTCCTCGCGGCTCGTGGGCTCTCTAGTTGTGGCGCGTGGGCTCCACAGCACGTGGGCTCAGTAGTTGCCTCGTGCGGGCTTAGTTGGCCTGCTGCGTGGGGCATCTCAGTTCCTCAGCCAGGGATCGAACCTGCATCCCCTGCATTGGAAGGCAGATTCTTAACCACTGGACAACCAGGGAAGTCCCCACTCTTGTATTATTTTAAAGTTAGTCCTCATTTCTGAATTTTTTTTCTTTTATTTTGAATTCTGTCCTGAGTTCTGTCATCTTACCTAATATTCTGGTTTATGCTGTTCGTTCATCTTTTTTTAAATTATGGTAAAATATACATAAAACAAAATTTAGTATTTCAACCATTTTCAAGTATACAATTCAGTGACATTAAATACACTCACAATGCTGTGCGCCCATCACCACTATCCAAATTCAAAATAATTATGTCTAAAGATTGAGCAGGACCTCAGAAAGATGGAGGCAGCAGCATAGTTTCTGAATCTCTCCAAACCCTTTCATGGAAGAAGATCAACTAAAACCAAACACCCATAGGTGGCATTTATCAGCATTTACCATTTCCAGAACTTTTTCACCATCCCAAACAGAGACTCTAGAGAGCCGTTAAACAATAACTTCCCATTCCCTCCTCGATCCATGTTCTTTCATCTTTTCCATTGTTTTTCCTAACATCTTTTAGCCCACTTTGAAATAATAGGTTATAGTTTTGATCTGCTTTGTGGACCTGTCTTTTCCAACTTGATTTTATTGTCTGAAGAGATGCTATTCTGCTCCTCATTCTCTTTTTTCTTATACTACCTCTGTACGGGATTTGATCCTAATCCTTTTATTGATTTTTGGATGAAAAACATTTTAAAGCACTTTGAAAAGGAGGTGTGAGGCCATGTGGAAACGTGTTCCTCATGGCTGTTTCATCAATGCTTCACTTATACTGTTTTGAAATAACTCTTTTCCAGGAGGCATAAACCAGTGGGCTTTATCATTGGACAGAGTGCAGGGAAACGACCCCACGAAAGCTGATCACCTTAGCAAAAATGATTTAGTTATGATTTCACCCAAGATTGGTCACAAACCAGCCTGGGAAACTCAATGAACCAGAGACAAGGTATAATGCCATCTTTCCTTCTCTCTGCCTCAGCTCTCAAGGATTGGTCACCTACATGTTATTCGTAATTGTTAGTTGGTTTCTGTTCATAATTACTATCAGAAGACACAGCACTTATGGGCCTAATTACACTGCCTGGCTACGCACCATTCTTCTTCATTTTGGCTTCCTGTCCACCAGCAGGAACCTGATTTATTTTTGTTCTCCCTTCACCACAGCCCAGTAATTTTTGTGAATGACTCTCAGTCTCGTCAGAATCTGTATCTCTCACTCTGCCCCAACATCCCACCCCATCATTTGCTCCCTGAAGTGTACTCTAGAAATTTAGGTAAACTGGATATTTTAACACTGTTCACCATCTCTTATGAAACCAGAAGAAGAGTAGCTCTCTTATGGAATGACGGAGAACTTGTAAAGATAAAACACCAGTCTGCAGGAGAAAGGGAAGAACAGAATGATGGAAATAGTTTCTGGAAAACTATTTTTACATTTTGTTTTGTTTGTTCCTGGTAAATAAATTGAAATCTTCTAAACATTAAAAGAAAATCTAAACCACTAAATTCAATAATACAGGAACATAACTTTTTAAAAAAATTTCTTTGGCTGTGAAGCATGTGGGATCTTAGCTCCCCAACTAGGGATTGAACCCACGCCTGCTGCATTGGAAATGCAGAGTCTTAACCACTGGACCACGAGGGAAGTCTCAGGAATATAACTTTTAGAGGAGAAGTTATAAACCCCTTGGTTATATGAACTGGAGATTTTGGTAAGAAGTCATATATTTTAAATGACTTGGAGCTTTAAAGAAAGGAAGGAAGGAAGGAAGGAAGGAAGGAAGGAAGGAAGGAAGAAAAAGGGACTTCCTTGGTGGTGTAGTGGATATAATATCAAAAATAAAGTAATTAATTAAATAAATTAAAAAAGAAAAAAATTTCTGAAATCCACTCTCTAATTATTCAGGCTGTTATATCTCGCTATTTCCAGATACAACCCTTTCAAAACTTTTGGTAATAGGTTGTCTTATGTCAGAGCAAATGAATTACAAACTTTTCTCTTTGTCCAAAATTTGAGAAATTCCCCTACACTTCTATCTTCAAATTTTATAAAAACGGAAAAGTAGTGACAACCCTTATACTTACATCCAATTGCATCATCTGGCCACATGCCTTCAAATCAATCAAATATCTACAAACAACAAAATTCGAGTCATTTGTAAATAAAAAGAAAAGAAAATCAAGGTTTTGCAAAAAAGGTCCAATTTTGCTTTACAAATATAGATATAAAAATCCTAAGAAAATATCAGCACATCTAGTCAATAATTATTAAAGAATGATATACACCAGGACTACAAAAAGGCGTTATTCCAAGGATGCAAGGGTAACAAAACTTTAGAAAATCTATTAATATAATTATTTACATTAATAAAACAACTTAATTAATAAAACAAAGAGAATAAAATACAGGACCAAACTGGCAGATGTTAAAAAGTTATCTGATAACATGCAACAGTCAGTTTGGGTGAAAATGCTCTGTACGCTAAAAACAGGAGACTTAATATGACAGAATATTCATCAAGAACCAACAAATAACAAAAGACATATTAGGATAAATATTAACATCATATCTAAAAAACCCTATCTAACCAACCATAGGAGCCAGAAACTTAGGAATCACCATCACTGACAGCTATTTCTCCCTCACCCTCATCTTCAGCCCACCACCAGTGCTAACAATGATACTGCCTACATACCTCTAGAATCTGTCCACATCTTTCCACCAAAATGACCACCATACCCTGGTCCAAGCCACCATTATGCCTAATTTCTACAAAAGTCTCCTAACTTGTTTCCTCGCTTCCACTCTTTCTCCCTGAAGTGTATTCTCCACTCGGTAGCAAAACGATAGGTTGAAAATGCAATTGGGTATGTTGCACACACTCACCTTCAACAGAAAAAGTTCAATGGTTTTCTATTAAAGTCTGAAACCTTAAACATAAGCCTGCACGATCGAGCTCCTACCCATACTTGTAGCTCCATTATAATCACATGCTCCCCCAACAGCCCCACCTTCCTGGCCAGATCCTCCAACACAGCATATGCTTTCCTCTTACAGGGTCTTTTGATATTCCTCATGCTCAGAAATCTCTCTACAATGTCCCTATCTGCTTAATACCTACTCATCCTTCAGATATCAGCTGAAACATCCCTAAATAAACCTTCTCTAATCTCCATGATGAGATCAAATCCTCCCTAAAATATGCTCTCATGGAACCATGTTCCTCTCCTTGGCACTTGTCAGAGATGTAATTCTACATGCAGTGTATGATTCTTGAATATCTATTCCCTCTCTGGACTGTTAGAATTCACAAAGGGCAGGTCAAGTCTCTTCACTCACAAAATGTCACAAGTCTTTTTGCTAGCCCCCAGCACAGTGCTTAAACATAACACATGCTCAATAAGTATTTCCTGCATGAACAACCATAAATTGGTACAGTGTAGCAACATCCATAAAAAGCATAAGGGCACCAACTCTTTGATGCAGAAGTCCCATTCTGAGTGAAGTTAACTGAGACAAAGCATATATATTCAAAGGTGTTCACAGAGCAATGTTCATTACTTTGACGTTTTATAATATCAAAAACTTCGGACTTTTATATGTTCATCAGTGAGCAAAGGAACAATGCAGCCTTAAAAAAAATAAATGGGACCTAATGAAACTTAAAAGCTTTTGCACAGCAAATAAAAGAAAACCCTCAGAATGGGAGAAAATATTTGCAAACGAATCAACAGACAAAGGATAATAAAATATATAAATCCCCAAAATATATAAATAAGTCATGCAGTTCATTATTAAAAAAACAAACAACCCAATCAAAAAATGGGCAGAAGACCTAAATAGACATTTCTCCAAAGAACACATACAGATGGCCAAGAGGCACATGAAAAACTGTTCAATATCACTAATCATCACTCAACATCCTGCTGCACTTGATTCTTTTATCATAATTAACCCACTTAGAGTCACTACATTTTTATCTTCCTAGATAACTGTAAGTTGCTACTGAACAAAGACTTCTACTCACCTCTGTATCCCCGTGCCCTAACAACAAACCTATAAGGCTCTCGGTGTTTACTGAAACAATTTATTTTCTGAGTCTCTACCAATTCTAGGGAGTGCATAGTATAGTCTCCTCCTCATTATCAGTGAGCCTGGCATCTGTGGGAGGGCCTTACAGCAGAGGAAGTCACCAATGGATCATAACTAAGGTCCTGAGACTGCAATGGCAGACAGCATGGTGAAGTTAGCCCACTGCATGCAGAAGACCCACAGAGGAGTCAGCATATGCAATGGACTACACTTGGTATAACATGTGAACAATCAAGGTTTACAAACGTGTTCTCATGCACTTGTAAGGATCTTCTAGCCCACGCGGAACAGACAGAACACACACAAAGGAGCCTGGAGGAAGTGAGTAGGCCGGCAGCTGCGCCCTAACAGCTTAAGAGGTAACATTTCTGTGACTACAGTTTAAACAAATCAGATAATTTGCCTCCTTTCTAGACACCCTGGTTATCGCAGGACAGGCCAAGCCTCTCAAGTTTTAAAGCTAAAGAACATGGAAGATCTGTGAATAGGGCTGAAGATATTTAAGAGCTCGTACCTGCATTAAGCAACCAGGTTATAGAATGAAAATTTATCTTGAAATTCCAGTCTCTCCCTCCTTCTCTCACCTCCTATCTCCTATCTTCCCACCTTCATCTCTATTCCCTCTCCCCTACTCCCTGTTTTTTGTATATACGTGCATCATTTTATATATACACGGAATACTTATCGTCTGTTACATTGATTTAATAAAGTGCACACTCCTCAGGCTAAATTTAGAAAGAGGACAAAATGAACACTTTCACATGGGCGTCAGTGGTGTTCCAAAGCCAAAAGATCCCTCAGTCTTAAAACATGGCATACGCCATGTTCCTTCTGATAGTTAGATGCTAGAAAATGGCAAGTGGATCCTTAAAATTCACATGGTATTAAGACCTACTATCAACAGAGTAGATCTTAAAGTGGAAACAAGACAACACCAGCCTTTTAAGTTCTTCCTGTCTGAAGATAAGAATAAGAGGTGGTAGTGTTCTTCCTCACCTGCACCCAAAGTGTAAAAGCAGCAAAAATATCTTAAACACATATGATGAGGAAGACACTCTTCTGGTCCACTCTGTTTTGTTTTGCTTCTAGGGATCTGTCTCACTCCAAACCTTTGCTTTTGGTTTTCTCTTTTATATACGCAAAGACCCTGAGAGTCTTAACCTCTTCTTCCACCTCTCAACCAATAAATAGGACAAAAGAACATTTTCATATTTTTATGTGTTTTCCATTCAAATTTTTAAAAAGAGATAAGTAAGCTAGTTCAGTTGATATTTCTCACAAAAATCACTTTCCAAACTAAACTAAATTATTTGTGACCATAAACAGGAAAAACACCGTACTCTATTAGCACCATCTGACATTTCCACCTTAAAGTTACCAAACACAACTTGACACTAATGTCAGAACTATTAAAATGTTAAAGATCTCCAACCCCACTCACAATGCATACCAAAGTTCAGGTAAAGGAAAAACAAAAACAAAAACAAAAACAACTCACCATTATCTTTATTTTCTTTCAGAAACCCATTAACACTACATTGGAATTTAAAACTAGTGTCGTCATCTGGCATCTGATGCCCAATTGTACAAATTTTTAAATAAGGAATAGTTTCTGGTAAGTCCTATAAGGCAAAACCATGAAAATATGTATAATAATATATATTTCCCTTTGTAGGGAAAGAATAAAAAATTAGAGAAGGCAGAATATAAACCAAGAGACTACATTAAACTTAGTATGTCAGTCATTCTGATAAGAGCCATTTTTTCCAAAGCTGCTTTAACCAGTAATTATCACTTGATTTTCATTGAAACTGCATAATGGACAGTTACTAGGCATGCAAAAGGAAAAGCAAATCTATGTGAATGAATGCACATGTAACTCAAAATGATATAAACAGTTCTACCTACATTTATGTTCTATCTTACATTTCAAGGGCCATAAAGCAGCTGTGATTTAAGGAGAGTAGTAGAATAGAGTCAGAAGAACTTGGATTCGAATTAGGAAACAGAGGCAATTTCAGGCATTGTTGAGAACTGGTATTCTTGAGGTGGGAGAAAGTAGACTATCAATAGAAGACAGAAAAGGATAAGTGAAAATTCTCTAGTTCTGAATTTAAATGGAAAGTAGCAGTAGGAACCTATGACCTATTTTAAAAATATTAAAAACAAACATACATATTTCCTAGCTCTGACCACTGAAAATGTCTAGAAACAACTGATGTCATGTCAAAAGGACTCAGGAGTCACTAAGAAGCTCCAACTGGCCAAAGATAGGGCCTCAGTTAGAATAATAACTGTAACGGAGTCCACGGTGATATGAATAAATAAATTTTACAAAACTGGTCACCATTGGAGGATATTTGTGAATCAACTCATTATATTGAAAACTGTTAAATAAAAGAAGAGAATCATGCCTCTACAACTGGGCAACCAAACAGTTTATGAGGGGACTCTTCTGATAGAAATATACCCAGCTATTAAGTGAAAAAAAGAACAACAGAATTCACCATTTTTTGAAGCCTCAACTGAATTAATGGACGTAGGTATGAATCATCAGCGATTGCTAATATCACAGAAAGAGAGAATTATATGTCTACATAGTAGAGCACATCATCACCTATGGAACTGTCTTGCCAAAACAAAACATGCAAGCTTCATTCAGATCAACTACCAATTTACAGGAAATAAAAGGATTGAAGAATATGTTACCAACACATGGAATGTAATCATCGACATCTAGATGGGACAAATTACCTGGTTTCTTTAAAAATAAAAGTCAAGGAGGAAAAAAGAAGTGAGAGAGACATGGAGGGAGAACCTAGAGATTAAATAAGACTTCAGAGACCTAACAATCAATGGCAAAGTGTGGACCTTATTCGCATCTAATTCAAAATTCTTAAAAACAATTTTTTATGACATTTAGGAGACAACTGCAAATTTGAGCACTCACTGGGTATTTAATATTAAAAAATGATATTAAGGAATAGAAGTCCTATATTTTAAAAATACATACCAAAAATGTATGGGTGGGGCTTTCCTGGTGGTGCAGTGGTTAAGAATCTGCCTGCCAATGCAGGGGACACGGGTTCGAGCCTTGGTATGGGAAGATCCCACATGCTGTGGAGCAACTAGGCCCGTGAGCCACAGCTACTGAGTCTGAGCGTCCGGAGCCTGTGCTCCACAACAGAGAGGCTGCGATAGTGAGAGGCCCGTGCACCATGATGAAAAGCGGCCCCTACTTGCCGCAACTAGAGAAAGCCCTCGCACAGAAATGAAGACCCAACACAGGCAAAAAACAATAATAATTAATTAATTAATTTTTAAAAAATGTATAGGTGTAATTACAGGTTGTCTCGGAGCTGCTTCAAGATAATACGGATGGACGGAGGGGAAGATGGCGGAAGAGTAAGACGCAGAGATCACCTTCCTCCCCACAGATACACCAGAAATACATCTACATGTGGAGCAACTCCTACAGAACACCTACTGAATGCTGGCAGAAGACCTCAGACCTCCCAAAAGGCAAGAACCCCCCCCCCATGTACCTGGGTAGGGCAAAAGAAAAAAAAGAAAAAACAGAGATAAAAGAATAGGGACGGCACCTGCACCAGTGGGAGGGAGTTGTGAAGGAGGAAAGGTTTCCACACACTAGGAAGCCCCTTCGTGGGCGGAGACTGCGGGAGGTGGAGGGGGTGCTTCGTAGCCATGGAGGAGAGCGCAGCAACAGGGGATGCGGAGGGCAAAGCGGGGAGATTCCTGCACAGAGGATCGGTGCCGACCGGCACTCACCAGCCCGAGAGGCTTGTCTGCCCACCCGCCGGGGCGGGCGGGGCTGCAAGCTGAGGCTCGGGCTTTGGTCGGAGCGCAGGGAGAGGACTGGGGATGGCAGCGTGAACACAGCCTGAAGGGGTTAGTGCACCACGGCTATCCCGTAGGGAGTCCGGGAAAAGGCCTGGAGCTCCCGAAGAGGCAAGAGACTTCTTCCCTCTTTGTTTCCTGGTGCGCAAGGAGAGGGGTTTAAGAGCACTGCTTAAAGGAGCCCCAGAGATGGGCGCGAGACGCAGCTAAAAGCGCGGACCCCAGATACGGTTGCGAGCCGCGGCTAAAAGCGCGGACACCAGAGATGGTTGGGAGCCACAGCTAAAAGCGTGGACCCCAGAGACGGGCGGGAGACGCTAAGGCTGCTGCTGCCAACACCAACGGGCCTGTGTGCGAGCACAGGTCACTATCCACACCCCTCTTCCTGGGAGCCTGTGCAGCCCGCCCCTGCCAGGTTCCCGGGATCCAGGGACAAATTCCCCGGGAGAACACACAGCGTGCCTCAGGCTGGTGCAATGTCACGCCAGCCTCTGCTGCCACAGGCTCACCCCGCACTCCACGCCCCTCCCTCTCCCCGGCCTGAGTGAGCCAGAGCCCCCAAATCAGCGGCTCCTTTAACCCCGTCCTGTCTGAGCAAAAAACAGACGCCCTCCAGCGATCTACACGCAGAGGCATGGCCAAATCGAAAGCTGAGCCCCTGGGAGCTGTGAGAACAAAGAAGAGAAAGGGAAATCTCTCCCAACAGCCTCAGAAGCAGTGGATTAAAGCTCCACAATCAACTTGATGTACCCTGCATCTGTGGAATACATGAATAGACAACGATTCATCCCAAATTGAGGAGGAGGACTTTGAGAGCAAGATTTATGATTTTTTCCACTTTTCCTTTTTGTGAGTGTGTAGTTGTATGCTTCTGTGTGAGATTTTGTCTGTATAGCTTTGCTTCCACCATTTGTCCTAGGGTTCTATCAGTCCATTTAAAAAAATTTTTTTTTCTTAATAATTAATTTTAATAACTTTATTTTACTTTATGTTCTTTCTTTCTTCCTTTCTTCTTTCTTTCTTTCCTTCCTTCCTTCCTTCCCTCCGTCCCTCCCTCCCTCCCTCCTTCCTTCCTTCCTTCCTTCCTTCCTTCCTTCCCTCCTTTAGACAACAAATCATCCCAAATTGAGGAGGTGGACTTTGAGAGCAAGATTTATGATTTTTTCCCCTTTTCCTCTTTTTGTGAGGGTGTATGTGTATGCTTCTGTGTAAGATTTTGTCTGTATAGCTTTGCTTCCACCATTTGTCCTAAGGTTCTATCCGTCCCTTTTATTTTTTCTCTAAATAATTATTTTTTAATATAATAACTTTATTATATTTTACTTTATTTTATTTTACTGTATCTTCTTTCTTTCTTTTTTCCTTCCTTCCCTCCTTCCTTCCTCCCTCCCTCCCTTCCTCCTTCCTTCCTTTCTTTCTTTCCTTCTTTTCTTCTTTCTTTCTTTCTTTTTCTTCCTTCCTTCCTTCCTTCCTTCCTTTCTTTCATTCTTTCTTTCTTTCTTTCTTTCTTTCTTTCTTTCTTTCTTTCTTTC
>NW_021703775.1:25993922-26096072 GCF_005190385.1 Monodon monoceros | reverse complement strand
CTTTCTTTCTTTCTTTCTTTCTTTCTTTCTTTCTTTCTTTCTTTCTTCCTTTCTTTCTTTCTTTCCTTCTTCCTACTTCTACTAATTCTTTCTCTCTACTTTTTCTCCCTTTTCTTCTGAGCCATGTGGATGAAAGGCTCTTGGTGCTGCAGCCAGGAGTCAGTGCTGTGCCTCTGAGGTGGGAGAGCCAACTTCAGGACACTGGTCAACAAGAGGCCTCCCAGCTCCACATAATATCAAACGGCAAAAATCTCCGAGATCTCCATCTCAACACCAGCACCCAGCTTCACTCAACGACCAGTAAGCTACAGTGCTGGACAACCTATGCCAAACAACTAGCAAAAGAGGAATACAACAACAGCCATTAGCAGAGAGGCTGCCTAAAATCATAATAAGTCCACAGACACCCCAAAATACACCACCAGACATGAAATTGCTCACCAGAAAGACAAGATCCAGCCTCACCCACCACAACACAGACACTAGTCCATTCCACCAGGAAGACTACAAAACCCACTGAACCAACCTTAGCCACTGGAGACAGACATGAAAAACAACAGGAATTACAAACCTGCAGCCTGCAAAAAGGAGACCCCAAACACAGTAAGATAAGAAAATGAGAAGACAGAAAAACACACAGCAGATAAAGGAGCAAGATAAAAATGCACCAGACCTAACAAATGAAGAGGAAATAGGCAGTCTACCTGAAAAAGAATTCAGAATAATGATAGTAAACATGATTCAAAATCTTGGAAATAGAATAAACAAAATGCAAGAAACATTTAGCAAGGACCAGGAAGAACTAAAGAGGAAACAAACAATGATGAGCAACACAATAAATGAAATGAAAAATACTCTAGATGGGATCAGTAGCAGAATAACTGATGCAGAAGAACGGATAAGTGACCAGGAATATAAAAGAGTGGAAATAACTACTGCAGAGCAGAATAAAGAAAAAAGAATGAAAAGAACTGAGGACAGTCTCAGAGACCCCTGGGACATTAAATGCACCAACATTCGAATTATATGGGTTCCAGAAGAAGAAGAGAAAAAGAAAGGGACTGAGAAAATATTTGAAGAGATTATAGTTGAGAACTTCCCTAATATGGGAAAGGAAATAGTTAATCAAGTCCAGGAAGCACAGAGAGTCCCATACAGGATAAATCCAAGGAGAAACGTGCCAAGACACATATTAATCAAACTGTCAAAAATTAAATACAAACAAAGCATATTAAAGGCAGCAAGGGAAAAACAACAAATAACACACAAGGGAATCCCCATAAGTTTAACCGCTGATCTCTCAGCAGAAACTCTGCAAGCCAGAACGGAGTGGCATACATACTGAAAGTGATGAAGGAGAAAAACCTGCAACCAAGATTACTCTATCCAGCAAGGATCTCATTCAGATTTGATGGAGAAATTAAAACCTTTACAGACAAGTAAAACCTGAGAGAGTTCAGCACCACCAAACCAGCTTTACAACAAATGCAGAAGGAACTTCTCTATGCAAGAAACACAAGAGAAGGAAAAGACCTATAATAACGAACCCAAAACAATTTAGAAAATGGGAATAGGAACATACATATCGATAATTACCTTAAATGTAAATGGACTAAATCCTCCCACCAAAAGACACAGATTGGCTGAATGGATCCAAAACAAGACCCATATATATGCTGTCTACAAGAGACCCACTTCAGACCTAGAGACACATACAGACTGAAAGTAAGAGGATGGAAAAAGATATTCCATGCAAATGGAAACCAAAAGAAAGCTGGAGTAGCAATTTTCATATCAGACAAAATAGACTTTAAATTAAAGACTATTAGAAGAGACAAAGAAGGACACTACATAATGATCAAGGGATCGATCCAAGAAGAAGATATAACAATTGTAAATAGTTATGCACCCAACAGAGGAGCACCTCAATACATAAGGCAAATACTAACAGCCATAAAAGGGGAAGTTGACAGTAACACATTCACAGTAGGGGGTTTTAACACCCCACTTTCACCAATTGGCAGATCATCCAAAATGAAAATAAATAAGGAAACACAAGCTTTAAATGATACATTAAACAAGATGGATTTAATTGATATTTACAGGACACTCCATCCAAAAACAACAGAATACACAGTTTTCTCAAGTGCTCATGGAATATTCTCCAGGATAGATGATATCTTGGATCACAAATCAAGCCTTGGTAAATTTATGAAAATTGAAATTGTATCAAGTATCTTTTCCGACCACACGCCATGACACTAGATATCAGTTACAGGAAAAGATCTGTAAAAAATACAAACACATGGAGGCTAAACAATACACTACCTAATAATGAAGTGATCACTGAAGAAATCAAAAAGGAAATTTAAAAATGCCTAGAAACAAATGACAATGGAGACACGACGACCCAAAACCTATGCAATGCAGCAAATGCAGTTCTGAGAAGGAAGTTTACAGCAATACAAGCCCACCTTAAGAAACAGGAAATATCTCGAATAAACAACTTAACCTTGCACCTAAAGCAATTAGAGAAAGAAGAACCCCAAAGTTAGCAGAAGGAAAGAAATCATAAAGATCAGATCAGAAATGAAAAAGAAATGAAGGAAACGATAGCAAAGATCAATAAAACTAAAGCTGATTCTTTGAGAAGATAAACAAAATAGATAAACCATTAGCCAGACTCTTCAAGAAAAAAAGGGAGAAGACTCAAATCAATAGAATTAGAAATGAAAAAGGAGAAGTAACAACTGACACTGCAGAAATACAAAGGATCATGAGAGATTACTACAAGCAACTCTATGCCAATAAAATGGAAAACCTGGAAGAAATGGACAAATTCTTAGAAATGCACAACCTGCCGAGACTGAACCAAGAAGAAATAGAAAATATGAACTGACCAATCAGAAGCACTGAAATTGAAACTGTGATTAAATATCTTCCAACAAACAAAGGCCCAGGACCTGATGGCTTCACAGGCGAATTCTATCAAACATTTAGAGAAGAGCTAACACCTATCCTTCTCAAACTCTTCCAAAATATAGCAGAGGGAGGAACACTCCCAAATTCATTCTACGAGGCCACCATCACCTTGATACCAAAACCAGACAAGGATGCCACAAAGAAAGAAAACTACAGGCCAATATCACTGATGAACATAGATGCAAAAATCCTCAACAAAATACTAGCAAACAGAATCCAACAGCACACTAAAAGGATCATACACCATGATCAAGTGGGGTTTATTCCAGGAATGCAAGGATTCTTCAATATATGCAAATCAATCAATGTGATACACCATATTAACAAATTGAAGGAGAAAAACCATATGATCATCTCAATAGATGCAGAGAAAGCTTTTGAAAAAATTCCACACCTATTTATGATAAAAATCCTGCAGAAAGTAGGCATAGAGGGAACTTTCCTCAACATAATAAAGGCCATATATGACAAACCCACAGCCAACATCATCCTCAATGGTGAAAAACTGAAAGCATTTCCACTAAGATCAGGAACAAGACAAGATTGCCCACTCTCACCACGCTTATTCAATATAGTTTTGGAAGTTTTAGCCACAGCAATCAGAGAAGAAAAGGAAATAAAAGGAATCCAAATTGGAAAAGAAGAATTAAGGCTGTCACTGTTTGCAGATGGCATGATACTATACATAGAGAATCCTAAAGATGCTACCAGGAAACTACCAGAGCTAATCAATGAATTTGGTAAAGTTGCAGGATACAAAATTAATGCACAGAAATCTCTTGCATTCCTATACACTAATGATGAAAAATCTGAAAGTGAAATCAAGAAAACATTCCCATTTACCATTGCAACAAAAAGAATAAAATATCTAAGAATAAGCCTACCTAAGGAGACAAAAGACCTGTATGCAGAAAATTATAAGACACTGATGAAAGAAATTAAAGATGATACAAATAGATGGAGAGATATACCATGTTCTTGGATTGGAAGAATCAACATTGTGAAAATGACTCTACTACCCCAAGCAATCTACAGATTCAATGCAATCCCTATCAAAGTATCACTGGCATTTTTCACAGAACTAGAACAAAAAATTTCACAATTTGTATGGAAACAAAAAAGACCCCGAATAGCCAAAGCAACATTGAGAACGAAAAATGGAGCTGGAGGAATCAGGCTCCCTCCCTGACTTCAGACTATACTACAAAGCTACAGTAATCAAGACAGTACGGTACTGGCATAAAAAAAGAAAGATCAATGGAACAGGATAGAAAGCCAAGAGATAAACCCACACACATATGGTCACCTTACCTTTGATAAAGGAGGCAGGAATGTACAGTGGAGAAATGACAGCCTCTTCAATAAGTGGTGCTGGGAAAACTGGACAGGTACATGTAAAAGTATGAGATTAGATCACTCCCTAACACCATACACAAAAATAAGCTCAAAATGGATTAAAGACCTAAATGTAAGGCCAGAAACTAGCAAACTTTTAGAGGAAAACACTCTATGAACACTCTATGACATAAATCAGAGCAAGATCCTTTTTGACCCACCTCCTAGAGAAATGGAAATAAAAACAAAAATAAACAAATGGGACCTAATAAAACTTCAATGCTTTTGCACAGCAAAGGAAACCATAAACAAGACCAAAAGACAACACTTAGAATGGGAGCAAATATTTGCAAATGAAGCAACTGACAAAGGATTAATTTCCAAAATTTACAAGCAGCACATGCAGCTCAATAACAAAAAAACCAAACATCCCAATCCAAAAATGGGCAGAAGACCTAAATAGACATTTCTCCAAAGAAGATATACAGACTGCCAACAAACCATGAAAGAATGCTCAACATCATTAATCATTAGAGAAATGCAAATCAAAACTACAATGAGATATCATCTCACACCAGTCAGAATGGCCATCATCAAAAAATCTAGAAACAATAAGAGCTGGAGAGGGTGTGGAGAAAAGGGAAGACTCTTGCACTGCTGGTGGGAATGTGAATTGGTTCAGCCACTATGGAGAACAGTATGGAGGTTCCTTAAAAAACTACAAATAGAACTACCATATGACCCAGCAATCCCACTACTGGGCATATACCCTGAGAAAACCATGTAGCAAAATGTTCATTGCAGCTCTGTTTACAATAGCCCAGAGATGGAAACAACCTAAGTGTCCATCATCGGATGAATGGATAAAGAAGATGGGGCACATATATACAATGGAATATTACTCAGCCATAAAAATAAACGAAATTGAGCTATTTGTAATGAGGTGGATAGACCTAGAGTCTGTCATACAGAGTGAAGTAAGTCAGAAAGGGAAAGACAAATACCGTATGCTAACATATATATATATATGGAATTTAAGAAAAAAAAATGTCATGAACAACCTAGGGGTAGGACAGGAATAAAGACACAGACCTACTGGAGAATGGACTTGAGGATATGGGGAGGGGGAAGGGTGAACTGTGACAAATCGAGGGAGAGGCATGGACATATATACACTAACAAATGTAAGGTAGATAGCTAGTGGGAAACAGCCGCATAGCACAGGGAGATCAGCTCGGTGCTTTGTGACCATCCGGAGGCGTGGGATAGGGAGGGTGGGAGGGAGGGAGACTCAAGAGGGAAGAGATATGGGAACATATGTATATGTATAAGTGATTCACTTTGTTATAAAGCAGAAACTAACACACCATTGTAAAGCAATTATACCCCAATAAAGATGTTAAAAAAATATATATGGAATGGGGTGAAAGAGGTGGGGGCATAGATAAAATATGACATTCATCACCTGGTAAATATTAAAGCTGGATGAGTTCATGGGTATACAAGGAACACTCACAGTATTTTTATACTTTTGCATATGCTTAAAATCTGTGATAATTGTTTAAAAACAAGACGACACTGTAGAAAACAGTTTGGCACTTTCTCACAGGTTAAGCGTAGAGCTTAGTATTTGGCAGTAGGCTATGATCCAACAACTCTGCTACTACCTACGCTGCACATCTAACAGAACTGAAAGCAGGGATTTGAACAAATATCTGTACACCAATGATCATAGCAGCATGATTCACAATACCTACAAGGTGGAAAACAACCAAGTGTCAATCAACCGCTGAATAACAAACTATGGTCTATATACACACAATGGGATTTTCTAAGCCAAAAAAGAAATGGCATTTCGTTACGTGCTATAACATGGATGAACCTTGAAAACACGATGTTTAGTGCAATAAGCCAGACACAGAAGGACAAATACTGCAGATTCCACTTACATGAGGTACCTAGAATAGGCCAATTCACAGAGACAGAAAATAGAATAGAGGTTACCAAGGGTTGGTGGGAGGGAAAATGGGGTTGTTACTGTTTGATGGTTACAGAGTTTTTGTTGAGGACGATGAAAAAGTTTTGGTTCTAGACAGCGGTGATGGTTACACAACACTGTGACTGTACTTAATGCCACTGAACTGCATATTTATAAATGGTTAAAAGAAATATGATTTCTCTATATTTTACCACAATAAAAAAGAAAGCAATAACAGAGCTGAAATTTCAATTCTTCCTTTTCCGAGAGTCAGTTTCATCGTCTGGAAAATTAGTAATTGTAGTTGTCTATCCTCTGAGCTTAGTGCAGGGTAAGCACTCAGTAGGAGATATCAGTACTACTTCCACTTCAAGAGCAAAGGATTGCTGTGAAGATTAACTAAGTCAATGGATATGAAAGAACTTTGTAAATGGCAAACTGATATACAAATCTTAACAAACATTAGCTGTTACTGTTTCCCAAGGCCATGGAACAAGTCAGAAGAAGGATAATTCTTTTGCACTGGTATGTCCTACATGGGCCAAGAGAATACATGGGTTTCTGTACTATATCAGAAGGTATTAGGAAAAGAAAGCATAAAACTTAGAGAACAATTGTCTTTTACACTGATGCTTAAACATGCTCAGGCAACTGCTTAAAATAAGTGCTAAAGACATAATGGACATACCTTTCTTTCTTTTTAGGATACTACTGTAACTACTAAAAGTTTACTTCATTTTCAAAATATAGAACGTGGAAGCTTATAGAATTTCTTAAGCATATCTAGGGCCTACTGCCAAATACTATAGTTCAATTCATATCTTTAATCTCATTCTGAAACAGCAATTACAAATGTGTATTTAAGGAAACCACTAGCTTCCCTTTTTGAACCCACGAGAGAAGGCCAGGACTCACCTTAGCATAAGATGATAACTACTGAACTACTATGAATTATTACAGTATCAGAAAGAAGGTCATTTTCAATTACAGCTTCCATTTACCTCTGGCTTATAATAGCGGCGAGTATATGTTAAGTCAATAATCAGCCCAAATTCTTCATTCTGTTCTTGGAGCTTGTTAAGAAGATCCAAGTGGGGAAATCCTTCTTCTGGAGCAAGATTCTTTTCAAAACTCTGTCAGAAAGAATAAAATAAGAAAGAACATGTGTTTAAAATCCTTTATTATCTTATCCATTTATTCAAACCCTGTGATGCTAACATATGAGATTCAAAGTAAAGTTTCCTCTGCTGGAATTTACAAGCGATATTACAATTCTTTCTTCCAGAGAGATTAGATGGAAGAAAATAAGTTCACTTCTATATAGTTATTTCTATGTTTGTTTATTTCATGTTGGTCTCCTAACCTGACTCTAAACTCCCAGAAGGCAGGGACCACATCAATTTTGCCTACCACTGTATTGCCAGCTTCAACCAGAGTGCCTGAAAATAGATACAAAAATAAATACGTCTTGAATATCTACATATATAAAGGATGGCTTTCACTCATAAATATTCTTTTAAGTATGTGGCTTATTTATGTACCCTGTTCCATTGATCTGTTTGGTTATTCAAGTGCCAGCAACACACTTTTTAAAAAAAATTAGTAGACTAGTTTTAGATTCACAGCAGAAGTGAGCAAAAAGTACACAGTTACCACTTATACCCTCTCTCCTTCATCTCTCACAGCCTTCCCCATTATCAACATGCCATACCAGTGTGCTTCATTTGTTAGAATTCATGAACTAACACTGACGCATCGTTATCATTCAAAGTCCACAGTTTATTGCATTCATGGTACAAGTAACCGACTATTTCTTTATTTCTAGTATGGTCATCCCCAAACATTTACATACTGAGATACATATTACTTCCTTATAAATTACTTTATTCTTTATTTATAGTTAGGGCATTCCATTGTTGTTGTTGTTTGTGGTTTTTTTGCGGTATGTGGGCCTCTCACGTTTGTGGCCTCTCCCGTTGCGGAGCACAGGCTCCGGACGCGCAGGCTCAGCGGCCATGGCTAACGGGCCTAGCCGCTCCATGGGATGTGGGATCTTCCCAGACCAGGGCACGAACCCCCGTCCCCTGCATCGGCAGGTGGTCTCTCAACCACTGAGCCACCAGGGAAGCCCCTGTGTTTTTTTTAATTAAGTACAAAAGTAGGTTGTATTTATCTATGAATTCCATTTCTGGATAGTAAAGGAGGTATTAAAAAGTATTTGCTATAAAAAAGGAAAATGGAGTACGACGGTGTTGAGAGCCAGAGCTCTATATGGTGAATTCAGATTTCTGGAAGAATACGGTATTAACTTTTGCTTACCTTTTTTAAAGGAACTTTGAAAGCAATGAAACGAGCCCCAGGCATCCACTGTTCAACTGGGAGATAGTCTTTCCACCTGTTAATATATTTTTTGTTAGGCAAATTTTATGTTAGGCTGTCTCCCTGCATAGGATGAATGCGCCTTGAAAATGGAAATCATATCCCTCTAGGGTAGGTCCCTCTTCTTTCTGCTTTGCATTTTGCTGCTCCACTTATTCAACCCCACCTAGTAATAACCTATACTTCCCTTGTTCCTGTTCTCCCATCTTGAAAACAGATAAAAGGCAAGAAAACAATGCAAAGGTGTCAACAAATAAGGGATATCTAAAACCAGAGATGGCCAGAACTTCTGTATCCCTGATAAAACCTAGCCCAGTGCTGACTACTAAGGTATCATTAATATATGCGTGTTGACTGAAATAGTTTAAACTCAATTCTTCCACTTCACAGTTTACTTTTAGTTCTCATACAAAACCTGATAATAAAATTCCTTAATGCTAGGAATCCCAATGAAAAATAATATCTGAAGTGACTTCTGTAAGATGAGTTAGAACTAAGGTTAATTCAGTGTATCTGAAGCATAGAAAGTGAGGGCAAAAGTGGCACAAGATGGGGCCATAGAAGCAGAGAGGATTCTAGACCACGCAGAGTGTTAAAGGCCAACAGTTTGTTTTCTATTCTCAAAACAATGTTTTTGAGTGATGTCTATGAGCAATGTTCCAGCTTGCTTTTAAGGTTTCTTGTGTGAATAATGGATTGGAAGGAAACAAGATATATGAACACTAGTTAGGACCTCATTGCAACAGACAGACAAGTTCAGTATTAGGATGTTGAGGAAGAGTTGACAGATTCAGAAGAAATTCAGGAGATAAACTGAAGCGGGCTTAATGGGGTATGAGATGGAGGAAAGGAAGGTCTTAGGGAATTAAAGGGTTTACTGCACATATGAGGAAAGCCTCAAAATTAATCATTTGAACGTACAGAGGTAAATCTCTCAAATGACACTGGTTAGGAAGCAACAGTACGCCCTTTATAATTCCAAGAGACAACACAAATCAACTGTTTTCGATGGAAAATTCGGCAGTACCCGTGCGTTTTTTCACTCAAACTTAGTTCCAGTTCCTCTTACTCACATTTTCTGTGCCAAAACAACACCGCTTGAGGAATTGAAGGGGATTCCATTTTGGTAATTAAGGAGTGTCCCCAACACTGACAGTCCCATCTTAAAAGGCAGTCCTTCTGCATTTTCCCCGAGGAGCAATGGCCAGAGCCTCCTTTTTAAAACGATGGGGAGAAATCAGAACATCACACACTGTCCCTTTCAGCTACTGTGAACTGAGCCGCGAGACGACCAGTACCCCCTAGCACAGCGCGGACGGGCCAGCGCGCAGGAGCAACTGTGACAGGCGACAGCACAAGAGACGAAGCCCAGGCCCAGGGGCTCTGAGCTCCACCAGCAACGCCCAGGGTACAAGGCGTATTACCTTTCCAGAATGTGTTTTCCGCCTTTCTTCCTGGTCGATGGACGTCCGGAAAAGCCACAACGCTGACCCCAGCGCCCAGGGGCATGATGCCACTGGCTCATTTCACCCCCAAGATACCGCCCACCCAATGCCAGGAGTGCCAAAGTCGCCAACCTGAAGCCCCCAGTGCCAGGAAAAGGCCACGAACGACAGGTGCCTAGGCAGAAGCCCACGCTGCTCGCGGACCTCCTTCTACTGTGCATGCGCCACCGCGAGTCGAGATGACGTCATCACGCAGGCGGATTGACGCGCTTGATTAGTAAAGAGGATTCTGATGCCTGCAATTTCCCTCCTTTGCTGGAGGCTGGTAGCAGACGTCCATTAGTTCGTGTGTGTACCCTTCAGAATTCCAATCATACGGGACATGGAAAGTTGTCCCACTCTCCGAGTTTCTTGTGTGGTTCTTTCAGATATTTCCCAAGTGCTTACATTCACACTTCTATCTTGTATGTAAGTATTTGTACGTAACAGATATCCTGTATTTTATAGAAGAGCATCATACTATATACATAGTCTACAATGTGTCTTGGATAGTGATTTTCCCAGTCAATTTCTGCGAACATCCATTCAATTCTCTTCAATAGCTGCATAACATTACATAATTTACAAGACCAGTCCAATATTGATGGACTTTTAGTTGTTTTCAGTTTGGGGTGTTTTTGTTTGTTTTTTGTTTTTGTCCTCTGTTACAGATAGGCTGCGATGTGAACCTCTTTACACATGTATATAGCTATATATAAATTTCTAGACATAGAATTTCTGGAATGAAAGAGATGCAAACTTAAAATATTGAAAGGTTTTCAATCAATCTAATCTGCCTAATCAACCTTAAAAAGTATTCTATCAACTTATACTCCACTCACAGTGAAACATTTATTGGGTTTCTATTATGTGCCTCGTATCATGCTGCAGTTTGACAGTATGTATTTACATTTTAGACAATTCCAAAAAGTGCCTGAGAGAGTTAAGAGTGGAGCTCAAGTATAACATTTCCTCACAGTATCAGGCGTTGGGATCTGTACCTGTTAGAAAAGCTACGAATCCTGCTACAAGTGGAACAGCAAAGAACAGCATGTCCTACAGTAGGTCTGAGGGTATAATAGCATACTAAATTCCACTGTTATGTATAATAACAAATGTTTTTTATTAGTTTTACTTTTTAGTTTCTAATTTCTTTTTTTAACATCTTTGTTGGAGTATAATTGCTTTCCCATGGTGTGTTAGTTACTGCTTTATAACAAAATGAATCAATTATACATATACATATGTTCCCATATCTCTTCCCTCTTGCGTCTCCCTCCGTCCCACCCTCCCTATCACACGCCTCTAGGTGGTCACAAACCACTTAGCTGATCTTCCTGTGCTATGCGGCTACTTCCCACTAGCTATTTTACGTTTGGTAGTGTATATATGTCCATTCCACTCTCTCACTTTGTCACAGCTTACCCTTCCCCCTCCCCGTATCCTCAAGTCTATTCTCTAGTAGATCTGTGTCTTTATTCATGTGTTACCACTAGGTTCTTCATAACCTTTTTTTTTCTTAGATTCCATATATATGTGTTAGAATACGGTATTTGATTTTCTCTTTCTGACTTACTTCACTCTGTATGACAGACTCTAAGTCCATCCATCTCACTACAAATAACTCAGTTTCGTTTCTTTTTATGCCTGAGTAATATTCCGTTGTATATATGTGCCACATCTTCTTTATCCATTCATTTGTTGATGGACACTTAGGTTGTTTCCATCTCCTGGCTATTGTAAATAGAGCTGCAATGAACATTTTGGTACATGACACTTTGAATTATGGGATTCTCACGGTATATGCCCAATAGTGGGAATGCTGAGTCGTATGGTCATTCTATTTGTAGCTTTTTAAGGAACCTTCATATTCTTCTCCATAGTGGCTGTATCAATTTACATCCCACCAACAGTGCAAGAGTGTTCCGTTTTCGTCACACCCTCTCCAGCATTTATTGTTTGTAGATATTTTGATGATGGCCATTCTGACTGGTGTGAGATGATATCTCATTGTACTTTTGATTTGCATTTCTCTAATGATTAATGATGTTGAGCATTCTTTCATGTGTTTGTTGGCAATCTGTATATCTTCTTTGCAGAAATGTCTATTTAGGTCTTCTGTCCATTTTTGGATTGGGTTGTTTGTCTTTTTGTTATTGAGCTGCATGAGCTGCTTGTAAATGTTGGAGATGAATCCTTTGTTAGTCGCTTCATTTGCAAATATTTTCTCCCATTCTGAGGGCTGTCTTTTCGTCTTGTTTATGGTTTCCTATGCTGTGCAAAAGCTTTGAAGTTTCATTAGGTCCCATTTGTTTATTTTTGTTTTTATTTCCATTTCTCTAGGAGGTGGGTCAAAAAGGATCTTGCTCTGATTTATGTCATAGAGTGTTCTGCCTATGTTTTCCTCTAAGAGTTTGATAGTGTCTGGACTTACATTCAGGTCTTTAATCCATTTTGAGTTTATTTTTGTGTATGGTGTTAGGGAGTGTTCTAATTTCATACTTTTACATGTACCTGTCCAGTTTTCCCAGCACCAATTATTGAAGAAGCTCTCTTTTCTCCACTGTATATTCTTGCCTCCTTTCTTAAAGGTAAGGTGACCATATGTGCGCGGGTTTATCTCTGGGCTTTCTTTCCTTTTCCACTGATCTATATTTTTCTGTTTTTGTACCAGTACCATAGGTTCTTGGTTACTGTAGCTTTGTAGTATAGTCTGAAGTCAGGGAGCCTGATTCCTCCAGCCTCATTTTTCGTTCTCAAAATTGCTTCAGCTATTCGGGGTCTTTTGTGTTTCCATACAAATTGTGAAATTTTTTGTTCTAGTTCTGTGAAAAATGCCAGTGGTAGTTTGATAGGGATTGCATTGAATCTGTAGATTGCTTGGGGTAGTAGAGTCATTTTCACAATGTTGATTCTTCCAATCCAAGAACATGGTATATCTCTCCATCTATTTGTATCATCTTTAATTTCTTTCATCAGTGTCTTATAATTTTCTGCTTACAGGTCTTTTGTCTACGTAGGTAGGTTTATTCTTAGTTATTTTATTCTTATGGTTGCAATGATAAATGGGAGTGTTTTCTTGATTTCACTTTCAGATTTTTCATCACTAGTGTATAGATATGCCAGAGATTTCTGTGCATTAATTTTGTATCCTGCTACTTCACTGAATTCATTGATTAGCTCTAGTAGTTTTCTGGTAGCATCTTTAGGATTCTCTATGTATAGTGTCATGTCATCTGCGAACAGTGACAGCTTTACTTCTTTTCCGATTTGGATTCCTTTTATTTCTTTTCCTTCTCTGATTGCTGTGGCTAAAACTTCCAAAACTATGTTGAATAAGAGTGGTGAGAGTCGGCAACCTTGTCTTGTTCCTGATCTTAGTGGGCATGGTTTCAGTTTTTCACCATTGAGGACGACGTTGGCTGTGGGTCTGTCATATATGGCCTTTATTATGTTGAGGAAAGTTCCCTCTATGCTTACTTTCTGGAGGGTTT
Organism: Monodon monoceros; assembly: GCF_005190385.1. Classification (NCBI taxonomy): domain Eukaryota; kingdom Metazoa; phylum Chordata; class Mammalia; order Artiodactyla; family Monodontidae; genus Monodon; species Monodon monoceros. Next base: position 26,082,420 of record NW_021703775.1, on the reverse strand, counting down.
TTATCATAAATGGGTGTTGAACTTAGTTGAAAGGTTTCTCTGCATCTATTGAGATGATCATATGGTTTTTCTCCTTCAATTTGTTAATATGGTGTATCACGTTGACTGATTTGCGTATATTGAAGAATCCTTGCATTCCTGGAATAAACCCCACTTGATCATGGTGTATGATCCTTTTAGTGTGCTGTTGGATTCTGTTTGCTAGTGTTTTGTTGAGGATTTTTGCATCTATGTTCATCAGTGATATTGACCTGTAGTTTTCTTTCTTTGTGACATCTTTGTCTGCTTTTGGTATCAGGGTGATGGTGGCCTCGTAGAATGAGTTTGGGAGTGTTCCTCCCTCTGCTATATTTTTGAAAAGTTTGAGAAGGATAGGTGTTAGCTCTTCTCCAAGTGTTTGATAGAATTCGCCTGTGAAGCCATCAGGTCCTGGGCTTTTGTTTGTTGGAAGATTTTAAATCACAGTTTCAATTTCAGTGTTTGTGATTGGTCTGTTCATATTTTCTATTTCTTCTTGGTTCAGTCTCGGCAGGTTGTGCATTTCTAAGAATTTGTCCATTTCTTCCAGGTTTTCCATTTTATTGGCATAGAGTTGCTTGTAGTAATCGCTCATGATCCTTTGTATTTCTGCAGTGTCAGTTGTTACTTCTCCTTTTTCATTTCTAATTCTATTGATTTGAGTCTTCTCCCTTTTTTCTTGATGAGTCTGGCTAATGGTTTATCAATTTGGTTTATCTTCTCAAAGAACCAGCTTTTAGTTTTATTGATCTTTGCTATCGTTTCCTTCATTTCTTTTTCATTTCTGATCTGATCTTTATGATTTCTTTCCTTCTGCTAACTTTGGGGTTCTTCTTTCTCTAATTGCTTTAGGTGCAAGGTTAAGTTGTTTATTTGAGATGTTTCCGGTATCTTAAGGTAGGATTGTACTGCTGTAAACTTTCCTCTTAGAACTGCTTTTGCTGCATCCCATAGATTTTGGGCCGATGTGTCTCCATTGTCATTTGTTTCTAGATATTTTTTAATTTCCTCTTTGATTTATTCAGTGATCACTTCGTTATTAAGTAGTGTATTGTTTAGCCTCCATGTGTTTTTATTTTTTACAGATCTTTCCCTGTAATTGATATCTAGTTTCATAGCGTTGTGGTCGGACAAGATACTTGATGCCATTTCAATTTTCTTAAATTTACCAAGGCTAGATTTGTGACCCAAGATATGATCTATCCTGGAGAATGTTCCATGACCACTTGAGAAAAATGTGTACTCTGTTGTTTTTGGATGGAATGTCCTATAAATATCATTTAATTCCACCTTGTTTAATGTATCATTTAAAGCTTGTGTTTCCTTATTTATTTCAATTTGAATGATCTGTCCATTGGTGAAAGTGGGGTGTTAATGTCCCCTACTATGATTGTGTTACTGTCGATTTCTCCTCTTATGGCTGTTAGTATTTGCCTTATGTATTGAGGTGCTCCTATGTTGGGTGCATAAATATTTACAATTGTTATGTCTTCTTCTTGGATCGATCTCTTGATCATTATGTAGTGTTCATCTTTGTCTCTTGTAATAGTCTTTATTTTATAGTCTATTTTGTCTGATATGAGAATTGCTACTCCAACTTTCTTCAGATTTCCATTTGCATGGAATATCTTTTTCCAACGCCTCACTTTCAGTCCGTATGTGTCCCTAGGTCTGAAGTGGATCTCTTGTACACAGCAAATATATGGGTCTTGCTTTTGTATCCATTCAGCCAGTCTGTTTTTGGTGGGAGCATTTAATCCACTTACATTTAGGGTAATTATCGATATGTATGTTCCTATTCCCATTTTCTAAATTGTTTTGGGTTTGTTATTGTAGGTCTTTTCCTTCTGTTGTGTTTCTTGCCTAGAGAAGTTCCTTTAGCATTTGTTGTAAACTGGTTTGGTGGTTCTGAACTCTCTCAGATTTTGCTTGTTTGTAAAGGTTTTAATTTCTCCATCAAATCTGAACGAGATCCTTGCTGGGTAGAATAATCTTGATTGTAGGTTTTTCTCCTTCATCACTTTAAATATGTCCTGCCACTCCCTTCTGGCTTGCAGAGTTTCTGCTGAAAGATCAGCTGTTAACCTTGTGGGGATTCCCTTGAGTGTAATTTGTTGTTTTTCCCTTGCTGCTTTTAATATGCTTTCTTTGTATTTAATTTTTGACAGTTTGATTAATATGTGTCTTGACATGTTTCTCCTTGGATTTATTGTGTATGGGACTCTCTGTGCTTCCTGGACTTGATTAACTAATTCCTTTCTCATATTAGGGAAATTTGCAACTATAATCTCTTCAAATATTTTCTCAGTCCCTTTCTTTTTCTCTTCTTCTTCTGGAACCCCTATAATTCGAATGTTGGTGCATTTAATGTTGTCCCAGGGGTCTCTGAGACTGTCGTCATGTCTTTTCATTCTTTTTTCTTTATTCTGCTCTGCAGTAGTTATTTCCACTCTTTTATCTTCCAGGTCACTTTTCCATTCTTCTGCCTCAGTTATTCTGATATTGATCTCTTCTAGAGTATATTTAATTTCATTTATTGTGTTGCTCATCATTGCTTGTTTCCTCTTTGGTTCTTCTAGTTCCTTGGTAAATGTTTCTTGCATTTTCTCTATTCTATTTCCAAGATTTTGGATCATGTTTACTATCATTATTCTGAATTCTTTTTCAGGTAGACTGCCTATTTCCTCTTCATTTGTTAGGTCTGGTGGGTTTGTACCTTCATCTGCTGTGTGTTTTTCTGTCTTCTCATTTTCTTATCTTACTGTGTTTGGGGTCTCCTTTTTGCAGGCTGCAGGTTCGTAGTTCCCATTGTTTTTGGTGTCTGTCCCCAGTGGCTAAGGTTGGTTCAGTGGGTTGTGTAGATTTCCTGGTGGAGGGGCTAGTGCCTGTGTTCTGGTGGATGAGGCTGGATCTTGTCTTTCTGGTGAGCAATTTCATGTCTGGTGGTGTATTTGGGGGTGTCTGTGGCCTTATTATGATTTTATGCAGCCTCTCTGCTAATGGATTGGGCTGTATTCCTGTCTTGCTAGTTGTTTGGCATAGGGTGTCCGGCACTGTAACTTGCTGGTCATTGAGTGAAGCTGGGTGTTGGTGTTGAGATGGAGATCTCTGGGAGACTTTCGCCGTTTGATATTACGTGGAGCTTGGAGGTCTCTTGTGGACCAGTGTCCTGAAGTTGGCTCTCCCACCTCAGTGGCACAGCCCTGACGCCTGGCTGGAGCACCAAGAGCCTTTCATCCACACGGCTCAGAATAAAAGGGAGAAAAAATAGAAGAAAGAAAGAAAGAAAGAAAGGAAGGAAGGAAGGAAGAAAGAAAGAAAGAGGATAAAATAAAATAAAATAAAGTTATTAAAATAAAAAAATAATTATTAAGAAAAAAATTTTTTAAGTAATAAAAAAAATAAACAGATGGACAGAACAGTAGGACAAATTGTGAAAGCAAAGCTGTACAGACAAAATCTCACACAGAAGCATACACATACACATTCACAAAGAGGAAAAGGGGAAAAAATAATCTGTCTTTCTCCCAAAGTCCACCTCCTCAAGTTGGGATGATTCGTTGTCTATTCAGGTATTCCACAGATGCAGGGTACATCCAGTTGATTGTGGAGCTTTAATCCACTGCTTCTGAGGCAGCTGGGAGAAATTTCCCTTTCTTTTTTTGTTTGCACAGCTCCCGGGGTTCAGCTTTGGATTTGGCCCCGCCTCTGCATATAGGTCGCCTGAGGGCGTCTGTTCTTCGCTCAGGCAGGACGGGGTTAAAGGAGCCGCTGATTCCGGGGATCTGGCTCTCTCAGGCCGCGGGGAGTGAGGGGTATGGATGCGGTGCGAGCCTGCGGCGGCAGAGGCCAGCATGACATTGCACCAGCCTGAGGCGCGCCGTCCGTTCTCCCGGGGAAGTTGTCCCTGGATCATGAGACCCTGGCAGTGGTGGGCTGCAGAAGCTCCCGGGAGGGGAAGTGTGGAGAGTGACCTGTGCTTGCACACAGGCTTCTTGGTGGCGGCAGCAGCAGCCTTAGCATCTCATGCCCGTCTCTGGGGTCCGCGCTGATAGCCGCGGCTCGCGCCTGTCTCTGGAGCTCCTTTAAGCAGCGCTCTTAATCCCCTCTCCTCGCGCACTGGGAAACAAAGAGGCAAGGAAACGTCTCTAGTCTCTTTGGCAGCTCCAGATTTTTCCTGGGCTCCCTCCTGGCTAGCCGTGGCGCACTAACCCCTTCAGACTGTGTTCACGCCGCCAACCCCAGTCCTCTCCCTGCGATCTAATCTCCGAAGCCCAAGCCTCAGCTCAGAGGTTTTATCATGGATGGATTTTGAGTTTTCTCAAATGCTTTTTCTGCAACTATTTATTATATGATTTTTATCCTTTATTTGGTTAGTGTCATGTACCACATTGATTGATTTGTAGATGTTGAACTGTCCTTGCATCCCTGGAATAAATCCCACTTGATCATAGTGTATAATCCTTTTAATATATTATTGAATTTGGTGTGCTAATGTTTTGTTTGGTTTTTTCTGCATCTATGTTCATCAGGGATATTGGCTTGTAATTTTCTTTAGTGTATCTACACTGGGTATCTAGGTAACATCTGGATAACAGGGTAATGTGGGTCTTATAAAATAAGTTTGGAAGTGTTCTCTCCTGTTCTGTTTATTGGAAGAGTTTGAGAATCTTTCATATTAATTCTTCCTTAAATGTTTGGTAGAATTCAGCAGTGAAGCCACCTTGTCCTGGACTTTTGTTCATTGGGAGGTTTGAGAGTCTTTTTATACTTTAGATATAAAAGCAGATTCCATGTATCCCACTATATTTTGGGGAAATTTTCTTAGGGATTCCCAGAGTATTTAGTGAAAATTCTGATTACCAATAATATATAGAGAAGGTAAAATGGATCCCATAGTTATAAGTGATACTTTGTTTCATGTGTATGTCTGTTTCTTCCATGACTTAGAACTCTAAAAATGTGTATAGAAACTGAATTAATGTTTACAATTATGGTTTATAGTTGTTAAGATGTTCTGCATCTTAAAATGCCTATTTTGATATAGAAGGACTGTCAAAATGTGAAGATGGTAATTTATATTAGGTGTATTTTACCACAATAAAAAAAATTGAGGGGGTGTGAAGATGGTTCACAAAAAAGAATTTTTCAAGGCTCTAAAACATGTAAAGAGTTGGAGTTTTTTAGATTCCATCCATTTAATGACTGATGATAAAAATAAAGTCTCAGGTTTCTTAGCTGAAAATGAGATTAATAATACCTCTTTCTCAGTTTTATAAGGGGAAAAAACAGATATAGAGCATATATCATAATACCCCACACATAGCAAGCAGTAATACATAGCAGCTGCTGTTACAATCCCAAGAACCAAAATGCCCTCCTCAAGGTCATACAGCCAGTCTGTGGCAGAATCCAGCCCAGAATCTGGGTCCTTTGATCCTGAGTCTCCTAAACCATTACCATGACAATCTAGCCACTAGACACAAGGTATGAATCCTTTGTCCAGGCAGTGAATTTTCTGAATCTTTATATAGACCATTCTTTCCTTCAGTCTTTGTTTTGTATCTAAAGAATTAAGTGTGAATACTATTTCTAAAGGGAATGCAAATATTTTGAAAGTCCTTCAAAATCTTTTTTTTTTTCGCCTTTTCAGAGTCCAGATGTCATTCAGAATTTGAAAATACCACCCATTCTGTCTTCAGGTCAGCTAAGTTTTACTTTCATCATCCAGTGCACCTACCAAGTGATCAAGATTTTTGCCATGAATCCTTAGGAAGAAGAGTTTTCATGAGGCATTCTTGGAAAGATTCCTTTCAGCATCATCAGACAAACAAAGAGAACACACTTGTCTTCCTTCCTCTTATCAAAATGTGGCAAAGACAAAGTCAGATTATGCCACAATAGAGAGCCTCAGTATCAATGTAAACTTGGAAAACAAAGAAGTATAGAATACTACTAAAAGTCAGGCTAGAGATTTTCTAAAATATGACAAACAAGTTAATGACCTAAAAAGGGATCATAAGCCCACCCCAGAGTTAACAACTCAGCACACTGTGAGTTTAAATGAACTCTGGAACAGGTATCAGGAGCGATAGAGGCAACAGAAAGCTCCTGAGTTCAGTGCCAAGAAAGAACTTTTCTTGGTGGAGCGACTTGATCATTTGGCTAAACTTCTTCAGCATCCCATCACACATTCTCTCCAGCCCTCAGAAAGTACACAGGATGATAGCAAGAGGGAACAAGATGTTAAGGAATGGAGTGGTAGACAGCAACAGCAGAAAAACAAGCTTCAGAAAAAGAAACGGTATAAAAGCCTGGAGAAATGCCATAAAAACACAGGCGATCTTAAAAAAAAAACAAGGTTCTTTCTACTCATCAAGTTGGGCGGTCCCATCAGATTAAAATTGAACAGATTAAATTTGATAAATATATTCTGAGAAAACAGCCAGGTTTTCATTATGTAAATAACACTTCTTCAGATTCTAGACACTCAGAGGAGAGTGAGCTGCTCGCAGATACTGCCACCAACATCCTTTCCACCACCACTTCTGTGGAATCAGATATATTGACCCAAACAGATAAGGAAGTGACTCTGCATGAGAGGAGCAGCTCTATTTCCACCATTGATACTGCCCAACTGATCCATGCTTTTGGCCATGAAAGAGTTTGTTTGTCACCCAGGCGAATTAAATTATACAGCAGCATCAGCGACCATCAGAGGAGATACCTTGAGAAGCGGAGCAAGAAAAACAAGAAACCACTGATTACAGGTTATCCCCAAATTACTTCAGAGCACACCAGAAGGAAACACGTCCAGGTACATGGCTACAAATTCCATCTGGCAATATGACTGCATTTTTCATGGACTTTTTAGTTAAGCTTTGCACACAGGTGAAAAAAAGCCAGTTGCCCTTTCCTCACTGTAACATTTCTTACCAGCTGGAAAAGAGTGAGAAAGTGTAGTACAGTGCTGTTTGAGTTGTCATTCTTTTCATCAACACTCATTTACAAATTACCCTTTGGATGAAAGGCTTTGCTGCTAAATGCTTCAAAATCTGCAAAGTCTACACCTTTGGTACAGGGGAGCTTCAAGTTTAGAATGACCTCCATTCTGAGCAATATTGCCTGTTGTTTTTTTTTGCCTGTTGGTTTTTGTTTATTCATTCCTCCCTGATTTTTAAGAAATTTTGAGGTGATTTAAGCACACACACACACACACACACATATAAGTAATATGATATGATTGGTTTTTTTGTTTTGTTTTGTTTTGTTTTGTGGTATGCGGGTCTCTCACTGCTGTGGCCTCTCCCGTTGTGGAACACAGGCTCCGGACGCGCAGGCTCAGCGGCCATGGCTCACGGGCCCAGCCACTCCGCGGCACGTGGGATCTTCCCGGACCGGGGCACGAACCCGTGTCCCCTGCATCGGCAGGTGGACTCTCAACCACTGCGCCACCAGGAAAGCCTGATATGATTGTTTTTTAAGTAAATGAACAATTGGAATGATGGAAAATTAGACTGAAGCCATGGAGGGGTGAGCTACAACATGATTTAAAAAATAAATACATGAAGAATTAAGAGTGACGGGAAGGCAAGTTGATACCTTATGGATATGGTTGCTAAAAATGAGCCACAAATTTTGCTTTATGTTTTCTAGCCATTAGTGTTGCTAGAATTTTGTGATCAATTACATAACTCTAATATAAAAGCAAACTAAATTTTCAAAAGCATTACAGATATTTCTGGTACTAAGACTTCTTAAATTTCTCTTGCCTGTCCTCATAAAGAAGGCATTGTGGTGTAACAAAATCCTCAACGGCATCCTTACAGTACATTCTCAGTAACAACAATCATATAAGGCTAATATGGCCTTCGTTTAGGGAATTCCATAAAGGCAGATTTCAAGGGGTCAGTAAATGCAGACCATTACTTTAACCCAAGATAAAATTGATTTGGAGAGGTGCTCTCCAAATAGGGATACTTGCAAAATGGTTCATTGGAGTATGAACCTTTTAAAATTTATATTTTTGTATATGTTTTACAGTGTATGAGTACAGCAATAATATATAATTTATAAATAAATATCTACTTTAGTAATTTGTACTCAAAAATATTTTATCAGTGGGACCCCATGATCAAAACAATTTGGAGACCACTAGTTTAGCCGAAAGAAGGCACAAAGCATTCAGACATTTAACCATAAATATTATTTCTCAATTGAGTTTTTGGTAGGTATTAAATGACAATAATTACACATATAAATAGTACAATAAGACTCTTTTTTAAAGTAAGCCCAAAATTGGGAAAGACACAGATTGAGGCTTTTTGTTCCATAGAGGAGGTAGGGGGAAATGTTGCAGATAGAGGGTTTTTTTGGTGTGTGTACTAAAATACATATACATGACAAAGTTTACAGTTTTATCATTTTAAAGTATGCAGTTCAGTGGCACTGGGTATATTCACAGAGTTTTACAACTATCACCACTATCTAGTTTCAGAGCTTTTTCATCACCCTAATGGAAATCTCATACCCATTAAGCAGTTACTCTCTATTCCCCCTTCCTACCAGCCCCTGTCAATCACTAATCTACTTTTTGTCTCTGTGAACTTGCCCATTCTGGTTATTTCATTTAATTGGAATCATATCATATGTGGCCTTTGTGTCAAGCTTCTTTGACTCTAGAATAATCTTTCTGAGATTTATATATGTCCTAGCATCTCTCAGTACGTCATTGCTTTTTATGGCTGAATAATATTTCATTATATGTTTAAACACATTTTGTTTATCTGTTCATCCATTCATGGACATTTAGGTTGTTTCTACTTTTCGGCTATTGTGAATAGAACTGATATGAACATTTGTGTACAAGTTTTTATTTGAACACCTACATACAGCTCTTTGGGTATACACGTAAGAGTTGAAAATGCTGGGTCATTTGGTAATTTTATTTCAAGCTTATTTAGGAACCGTCAAACTGTTTTTCACAGTGGCCACACTATTTTACATTCCCAGCAACAATTTCTAAGGGTTCCAATTTCTCCACATTCACCAACACTCTTTATTTACTTTTTTTTTTTTTTTGCCATCCCAGTAGGTACAAAGTTATATCTCATACTCATTGTCATTTTGATTGTGGTTTGTTTGGCCTTTCCCTTTGCATAATGACTAATGATGTTAAGTATCTTTTTATGTGCTTGTTGGCCATTTTTAAAAATTAATTAATTAATTTTTGGCTGCATTTGTTCTTCATTGCTGTGCATAGACTTTCTCTCGTTGTGGCGAGTGGGGGCTACTCTTCGTTGTGGCATGTGGGCTTCTCATTGCAGTGGCTTCTCTCATTGCAAAGCACAGGCCCTAGGTGCGCAGGCTTCAGTAGTTGTGGCTTGCTGGCTCAGTAGTTGTGGCTTGTGGGCTCTAGAGCACAGGCTCAGTAGTGTGGTGCCCGGGCTTAGTTGCTCCATGGCATGTGGGATCTTCCTGGACCAGGGATTGAACCCTGCGCTGTCAGGTGGATTCTTAACCACTGCGCCACCAGGGAAGTCCCTGCCCACTTTTTAATTAAGTTGTTTGGCCTTTTTGTTTTTGAGTTGTAAGAGTTCTTTATATATTCTGGATTGTGGAATCTTATCAGATGTGTAATTTGCAAATATTTGCTTCCACTCTCTGGGTGGTGTTTTCACTCACTTACTACTTTTTTTTTTCTAACTAACTTTATTTATTTATTTTTTTAGCTGCCTAAAGAATTTATTTACTTATTTTTAACATCTTTATTGGAATATAATTGCTTTACAATGGTGTGTTAGTTTCTGCTTTATGGGAACATATGTATATGTATTACTACTCTTTTTTGAAGCACAGCAGTTTACTTTCAATGAAGCCCCAGTGTACCTATTTTTTCTTTTGTTGCTTGTGCTTTTGGTGTCATATTTAAGAAACCATTGCCAAATCCAAAGTCATGAAGATTTGTCTGTATATTTTCTTTCAAGAATTTTTTTTTTTTTTTTTGCAATACGCGGGCCTCTCACTGTTGTGGCCTCTCCCGTTGCAGAGCACAGGCTCCAGACGCGCAGGCTCAGCGGCCATGGCTCACGGGCCTAGCCGCTCCACGGCATGTGGTATCTTCCCAGACCGGGGCACTAACCTGTGTCCCCTGCATTGGCAGGCGGACTCTCAACCACTGTGCCACCAGGGAAGCCCTCTTTCAAGAATTTTATACTTTTAGTTCTTTCATTTGCATCTTGGATGTATATTGAGTTAATTTATTTATATGGTATGAAGTAGGGGTCAAATATTCTTTCCAAATGGACTTGTCCCAAAATCAGCTGTTGAGACTGTTCTTTCTCCATTGAATGGTCTTGGCACCCTTGTCAAAAATCAATTGACCATAGATGTGAGGGTTTATTTCTAGGCTCTCAGTTCTGTTCCATTGATCTATATGCTGATCTATATGCCATTACTGCACTGATTTGGTTACTGTAGCTTTGTAGTAAGTATTAAAATTGAGAAGTATGAGTCTTCCAACTTTGTTTTTTTTTTTTTTTTTTGCGGTATGCGGGCCTCTCACTGTTGTGGCCTCTCCCGATGTGGAGCACAGGATCCGGACGCGCAGGCTCAGCAGCCATGGCTCACGGGCCCAGCCACTCCGCGGCATGTGGGATCTTCCCGGTCCAAGGCACAAACTCGTGTCCCGTGCATCGGCAGGTGGACTCTCAACCACTGCGCCACCAGGGAAGGCCTCCAACTTTGTTCTTTTTAAAGACTGTTTTGGCCAATCAGGGCCCTTGTGTCTCCATATGAATTTTAGGATCAGCTTTTTAAAATTTCTGCTGAAAAGGTTGTTGGGAATTTTATATTAATTGCACTTAATATGTAGCTTGCTTTGGGGTTTATTGCCATCTTAACAACGTTGTCTTCCAGTCGATTAACACAGGATGTTTTTCAATTTATTTAGGTCTTTAATTTCTTCCAGTAAGGTCTTGTAGTTGCCAATGTACAAGTGTTATACCTTCTTGTCTAAATTTATTCCTAAGTATTTGATTCTGCTGTTTTCTTTTTCTTTATTATTTTTAATTGTGATTATATATGCATAACAAAATTTATCATCCTCACCATTTTTTCTTTGTAATTCTATTTTATTTATTTTTCTTCCAGTTTTATTGATTTAATTGACATACAGCACTGTTTGAGTACAGCATAATGATTTGACTTACATACATCATGAAATGATTATCACAGTAAGTTTAGTGAACATCTACCATCTCATACATATACAAAATTTAAGAAATAGAAAAAATTATTTTCCTTGTGATGAGAATTCTTAGGATTTACTTTCTTAATCACTTTCATATATAATATACAGCAGTGTTAGCTTTATTTATCATGTTGTACATTACATCCCTAACAGTTGTTTACCTTATAACTGGAAGTTTGCCCTCAACCAATTCATGAGTCTTTTCAGTGTAACTGTTTGTTACACTGGATTATATGGTAATTCTATTTTTAATTATTTGAGGAACCACCATACTGTTTTCCACAGCAGCTGCCCATTTTACAGTCCCACCAACAGCACATTATGGTTCCACTTTTTCCACATCTTTGTCAACACTTGTTATTTTCTGTTTTTTTTTATAGTGGCATCCTAATGTGTATGAAGTGATATGTTTTTGATTTGCATTTCTTTCATGATTATATTGAGCATCTTTTTATATACTCCTTGGTCATTTGTATATCATCTTTGGAGAAATGTCTATTCAAGTACTTTTCTCCTTCTTGAATCGTGTTATATTTTGGTCATTGAGTTGTAGAAGTTCTTTACATATTCTGAGTATTAACCTCTATCAGATATATGATTTATAAATTTTTCTCCCAATCTGTGGGTTGCCTTCTCACCTTTGTTGATTGTGTCCTTTGATGCCCAGAAATTTTTAATATTGATGTAGTCCCAGTTGTCGAGTTTTACTTTTGCTGCCTGTGCTTTTGGTGTCATATCTAAGAAGTCATTACCAAGTCCAGTGCCATGAAGCTTTTCTCCTTTGTGTTCTTCCAAGAATGTTATGGTTTTAGGTCTTTAATCCATTTTGAGGTAATTTTTGTATATGATGTAAGATAAGGCTCCAACTTCATTCTTTTTCTTTTCCAATTTCATTCTTTTTAAGAGCATGTGGATATCCAGTTTTCCTAGCACCGTTTGTTAAGGAGACTGCTCTTTTCCTGTTGAATGGTCTTGGCCCCTTGTCAAGGGTCAGAGATCATTTGACCATGTGGCACAAAGGTTTATTTCTGGGCTCTCTATTCTAGTCCATTGATCTATTTATCTGTATGCCAGTACCACACTGTTATTGTATTACTGTTTTGAAATCAGGAAGTGTGAATCCTCAAACTTTGTTCTTTTTCAAAATTGTTTTGGTTCTTCAGGGTTTCTTATCATTTTTAATGATTTCTTACTGTTTCCAATTTTTTTTATTGCTGTATGATTTTCTTTGAGTTTTTTTTTGCTAACTTAGCAGCCATGTAATTAACAAATATGCTTAAGCCACTGTCTCAATGTGTCACCCAGATACGAAATAGTATCTATTGACTCCATTATATGAAAAATTAAGAAACTGGTTGCACTTGCCCTACTTCTCCCCACTCCCAACCTACACACACTTCCTCCAACATAACAATATTCGTTATATTTTGTTAATGTTGTCTCAGTTCATTATGGTAGTATTACTATTGTATTGATTAGCTTTATTTTATTTATTTATTTTTGCGGTACACGAGCCTCTCACTGCTGTGGCCTCTCCCATTGCGGAGCACAGGCTCCGGACGCACAGGCTCAGTGGCCATGGCTCACAGGTCAAACCGCTCCGCAGCATGTGGGATCTTCCCGGACCGGGGCACGAACCCGTGTCCCCTGCATCGGCAGGCGGACTCTCAACCACTGCGCCACCAGGGAAGCCCTGATTAGCTTCATTTTTAAGAAATATAACATTTTCCATCCATGTTATAAGCAAAATCACCATTTTATGTGTTTTTTAAAGAGGGTCAATATCATGAGTCTTTTCAGTGTAACTGTTTGTGAGTTTATTAATTTAAATAATTTTATTGTTTAGCTAGATTTTTCAACAGTTGTTCAGGAGTGAGCGTCTCTTCAGTTCTTATAAATTTGAGATTATCATTCTGTAACCTTTGTATAGGAATAACAACTTGTTTGGATATAAAACTTTTGAATAATGATCTTTAATTCAAAACTCAGTCAGATTTACTCCCCCTTTCTGGGCACATACATTTAATATTTCTGTGCCTGAGGCAACCCTAATATTTTTTCCCTATTGGATCCTGGATTGTTGTTGGGTTTTTAAAATCTAAGTTTTCTTACTTTCCCAGGGTATGTCTCAGTGTTGGTCAATCTATATTGATTTTTTAAAAATAAAATTTACATACCTTACATTTCATTCTTGTAAAGTATACAATTCAGTGGTTTTTAGTATATCCAGAGGAGGTTATACAACCATCACTACTAATTCCAGAACTTTTTGTCATACCAAAAAGAAACCCTGTGCCCCTTAACAGTCATTTCCTAGCCTTCAACCATTAATCTACTTTCTGTCTCTATGGATTTGCCTATTGGGGACATTTTATATAAGCAAATCATGCAATATGTGATCTTTTGTGTCTGGCTTCTTTTACTTAATATTTTCAAGGTTCATCCATTTTGTAGCACAATCAGTACTTGTTGTTTGTTATGAACAGTAACAAAAAAAATTTCAAATACATATACAACATGTTTATTCATGAGTTGTTGAACATGTGGATTGTTTCTGCTTTTTTGGCCATTATGAAAAATGCTGCTGTAAACATTAATGTACAGGTTTTTGTGTGGACATGTTTCTTCAATTTTCTTACATATATACCTAGGAGTAGAATTGCTGGATCATATGGTAACTCTGTTTAAACTTCTGAGTAACTGCCAAAGTGTTTTCCAAAGTGGCTGCACCATTTTATATTCCCACCTGGATCATATTTCAGTTTGTCTACATCCTCTTCAACACTTGTTGTCTGTCTTTTGATAATAGCTATCTTAATGGATGTGAAGAGGTATCTCACTTTTTAATTATTTTAATTTGAATTTCGCTAATGACTATGATGTTGAGCATGTTTTCATATACTTATTGGCCATTTGTTTACCTTTAGAGAAATGTCTATTCCGATCCTTTGCCCATTTTAAAATTGGCTTATTTGTCATTCTATTACTGAGTTGTGTTTCTTTGTCTATTCTGAATACAAGTCCCTTATTAGGATATGTTTTGCAAACATGTTCTTACATTCTGTGCAGTCCTTTTCACTTTCTTGATGATTTTATTTGTGGTACAAAAGTTTTAATTTTGACAAAGTACAATTTGTCTGTTTCTTCTTTTGTCACTTGTGCTTTTCATGTCATATCTAAAACTATTGTCTAACCCCAAGGTTACAAAATATTTATTCATTTTTTCTTCTAAAAGTTTTATAATTTTAGTTCTTACTTTTAGTTCTATGATCATTTTTTAGTTAACTTTTGTATGTGGCATTGAGGTAGTACAGTTTTATTCTTTTGCCTGTGGATATCCAGTGTCTTAGTACCATTTGTTGCAAAGACTATTCTTTCTTCCACTGAATTGTCTGGGAACCCTTGGCAAAAATCAATTGATCATAAGAAAAAAAATCAGAAAAATAAAAATAAATTTAAAAAATGAAAAAAAAGTGATTGATTATAAATGTAAGGGTTTGTTCTAGACTATAAACACTATTTTATTGATCTATATGTCACTCTTTATGCCACTACCACACTGTCTAATTAGTGTGAATCCTCCAACTTTGTGTTTTCTTTTTCAAGATTGTTTTATCTATTCTTAGATCATAGGAATATTCAGATCAGCTTGTCAATTTCTGCCAAAAAGAAAAAAAAAGACAACTTGAATCTTGGATAGGGATTGCATTGAAACTGTAGAAAAATTTAGGGAGTACTGCTGTCATAACGATATTAAATCTTTTAATCCATGAACTGGGGTGTTTTTCCATTTATTTAGGTCATGTTTAATTTCTTCAACCATGTTTGTGGGTTCCACTTCTTTGTAGTTTGGCACCTCTGTTGTTAAAAGTATCCCTGAGTATTTTATTCTTTTTGATAACAATGTAACTAGTATTGTTTTCTTAAGTTCATTTTGGGAATTTTCCTTGTTGTACAGGAATCTTACTGATTTTTGTATTTATTTTGGTTCCTGCAACTTTGCTGAACTTGCTTGTAAGTTTTAGTCATTTGTGTTTGTGTGTGTGTTCGTGTGTTCCTTAGTGTTTTCTATGTAAAATATTGTGTCATTTGCAAATAGAGATAGTTTTCCTTCTTCTTTCTGATATCATGTCATTTATCTCTTTTTCTTGCCCAGTTGCCCTTGCTAGAACTTCCAGTATTGTGTTGAATAGAAGTGTTAAGAATGAGTATCCTTGTCTTGTTCCTAATTTTAAGGAGAAATCTTTCTGGTCATTAAGCATGATGTTACCTGTGAGTTTTTTTTTTATAAATACCCTTTATCAGGTTGAGGAAGCTCTCTTCTATTCCTGTTTTATTGAGTATTTTTATTATGGAAGGGTTTTGGGCTTTGCCATATGCATTTTCTATGTATAATGAAATGATCCTATGTTTTCTTTATGAATATGGTGTGTTACATTGATTGATAATCATATATTGAACCAACTTTGCCTTCCTGGGATAAATTCCTCTTGGTTTTTATGCATAATCCCTCTTCTGTGTTGCTGGATTCAGTTTGCTAGTATTTTGTTGAGGATTTTCCTTCTATATTCATAAGGGGTATTGGTCTGTAGTTTTACTGTATCTTTGCCTTTTTTATCAGGGTAATACTCTCCTTATAGAATGAATTGGGAAGTGATCCTTCTTCTCATTTTGTTTTGATGATGATGTTGTTTTTTGAGTTTGTGAATGGTTGTTGTTAGTTCTACTTTAAATGTTTTTTAGAATTCACCAGTTTGGGCCTGGGCTTTTCTTTAGGGGGTGTTTTCTGATTACTGACTTAGCCTCTGTCCTTGTTATAGGTCTGTTCAGATTTTCTATTTTTGCTTGAGTCAGTTTTGGTAGGTTGTTTTTCTAGGAATTTGTCTATTTCATCTAGGTTACCTAATTTGTTGACATGTGATTGTTCATAATATTCCCTTATGATCCTTTTTAATTTCTGTGTAATTAGTAGTAACATCCCCTGGTTCATTCTTAATTTAAATGATTTGAGTTTTCCCCTTTTTTCCTTTGGTGAGTTCTAGCTAAAGATTTGTCCATTTTTGTTGATGTTTTCAAAGAACCAACTTTTGATTTCTTTGATTTTTCTCTTTTTTTGATTCTCTGATTCATTTATTTTCATTCTAATCTATATAATTTCCTTCATTTTGCCTGCTTTGGTTTTATTCGGTCTTCTTTTTCTGGTTTGTTAAGGTTGAAGGTGAGGTTATAGTTTCAAAGTCTTTCTTCTTTTAATATGGACATTTACAGATGCAAATTTCTGTAAGCTCTGCCTTCACTGCATCCCATAAGTTTTGATATGTTTTGCTTTCATTTTCATTCATCTCAAAGTATTTTCTAATTGCCCTTGTGATTTCTTCTTTGAACATTTGTAGTTAAGAGTGTGTTTTTTAATTTCTCTCTATTTTTGAATTTCCCAAATTTCCCTATTGATTTCTACTTTCATTCCATTGTGGTCAGAAAACATACTTTGTATAATTTGTAAATGTATGGTGGCTTGTTTTATGGCCTAGCATATGGTCTCTCCTGGAGAACATTATATGTGCCCTCAGAAGAATGTGTATTCTGCTTCTGTTGGTTGGAGTATTATGTATATGTCTTTAGGTCTAGTTGGATTATAGTGTTGTTCAAGCCTTCTATTTCCTTACTGGTCTGTCGAGTTTTTATATCCATTTTGAAAGTGTAATATTGCAGTCTCCAGCTATTACTATTGAACTGTCTACATCTCCCTTCATTTCTGTCAGTTTTTTTCCTCTGGTACCTGTCCTTGGTTTTCCAACACATGGCAGACATTCATTAATTTTTTGATGAAGTGTGTTAATTTGTCAACTACCTTTTAGTCTCCCTCTATTGTCCTAGCTTATCTTGGATCCATTTCATTAAGTCCATGTTCTTTTTAAATTTTCTCTAGAGTGAGAGTACAAATTCTTTATTGACTAAAATGGGTAAACTTTCTGGCAAAATAAATTCTTTCTCTTTCCCTTCTTTTTTTCCTTCCTTTCTTCCACTTTTTTCCTCTATAAATTTATTTATTTTTGGCTGCGTTGGGTCTTCATTGCTGCGCCCGGGCTTTCTCTAGTTGCAGTGAGCGGGGGCTACTCTTCATTGTGGTGCATGAGCTTCTCATTGCCGTGGCTCCTCTTGTTGTGGAGCACGGGCTCTAGGCACGCAGGCTTCAGTAGTTGTGGTGTGTGAGCTCAGTAGTTGTGGTTCGCAGGCTCTAGAGCACAGGCTTAGTAATTGTGGCACCCTGGCTTTGTTGCTCCGTGGCATATGGGATCTTCCCAGACCAGGGCTCGAACCCGTGTCCCCTGCATTGGTAGGCAGATTCTTAACCACTGCACCACCAGGGAAGCCCCCTTTCTTCCACTTTAATGCTATAGAATATTTTCATAAATCCTTCTCTTTTGTTTTCATATTACCTTTGTCTCAAAACAGTTCTGTGGAAACCATTTATTTGATCACAACCATTTATTTGATCACATTTGACGACCTTATTACCTATTTACAAGATACTGCTTGAGTCCCCTTCCTAGGACATGAACTTGAAGGCTGATTGTGTATGGCTTGTATTTATTTTGCCCCTCAGAGTTTGGGAAAGACAGAAAGATAGTAATTGATTCTAGGACTCTGGACAGCTACAATAGGTGATATTTTTCTCTGCCATTGTTTTCAAACTCATAAATTGATAGCCACCTTATCAAGTGTGGAGGTGAGGAAAGTATCTTGTTCTATAGGACATGCCCTTGGGGTTTTGCTATTACGCTACTGTAAAGTCACCTGGTAGCTGCTTTCATAGCATTGTTGTTTGGGCAGTGATATGGCTGAGGCCTTATTTTTTTCTAGAAAATCTTGGTAATAAAACTAAGATATTTAGACTTAAAAGGTTATTTTCCATCCCTTTTTCTGACTTCTTCCTGGCCAGAGTGGACATACAGTAAACCATTCTGGCAAGGGCATAAGGAGCTATTTTTTCACAGGGAATGTGTCTCCAATTGGGACATTTACCCTTCTCCTGGGCCACTTATTACCTCAGTCCCCTTTCTGAGATACCAGTGGGGTAGTTTGAATTGTTGACTCACCTTTTACCCTTCTGTATGGTCCTTTGTGTGGGAAGAGCTTTGTGGTGGCTCTTTATATTTATTTCCAGTTGTTTCTTCAGATATTATTTCTGGAATTTTGTGGTGTGAGTTGAATCTGTTCCCTAGATTCTGAATATTTTTTTTTACTTTTTTAATAAATTTGTTTATTTATTTATTTAGTTATTTTGGCTGCGTTAGGTCTTTGTGTATGGGCTTTCTCTGGTTGTGTCGAGCAGGGGCTACTCTTTGTTGTGGTGCACAGGCTTCTCATTGTGGTGGCTTCTTTTGTTGTGGAGCATGGGCTCTAGGCATGTGGGCTTCAGTAGTTGTGGCACGTGGGTTCAGTAGTTATGGCTCGTGGGCTCTAGAGCGCAGGCTCAGTAGCTGTGGCACACAGGCTTAGTTGCTCCTCGGCATGTGGGATCTTCCCTGACCAGGGCTGAAACCCATGTCCCCTGCCTTGGCAAGCAGATTCTCAACAACTGCGCCACCAGGGAAGCCCTGTTTTTTTACTTTTTGATGCTTTTTGTTTGTGTATTTCAGTTATGAAAGAAAAGGTTCATTAAGGTCTCTGTGCTGTCATATTTTCTAAAATACATTACCTGTTTTCTCAGTTCTGTTTTCTCTCTCTCTTTTACATTCAATTTCTTCCTTTTCTGTAGGCTCCTTCCTCTCAGCTAGAACCATGCTTTTGTCTTTCCTTATCATAGACTGTGGAGTGGAGGACTTGCCTGTGGTTGATGCTTCTACCACTTTACATCTCTCTCTTCTCTTTATTACTAAATACTTTTGTCAAAGGTATTTTATTACTTTTGAGTATAAAAGTAAAACAATAACTAAATATAAAGAGTTTAGATAATATATAAAATATAAAGACCTTGGAAATCACCCATAATTCTCACCATCCTGAAATAGTCATGATTAACATTATAGATAAGCTTCCAGGTTTATATTTTATGATTCACATACCTACTGCCTATCTTGGATCTATTTTATTAGGTCTGCAATCTAATGAAGCTAAATATCAAATGAAGAACTCCATGAGAGCATAAAATGAGAGCTTTATTAATGTTTAATTAAATGTTTACCAGTGTTTCTTACACTTTTATAAAACAGGCTGATTTCATATTAGTCTTCACAATCATGTTCATATATGGAGAGAAACAACAGTCCAAAAAAATGAAATCATACTATGTATATTGTTTTGAAGCTCTGCACTTAGTATATCATAGACATCTTTCTATGCAGTAAATAAAGATTTATGTGGTCATTGTTAATATCTTTATGGGTTCCATTGTATAAATATAATATTTAGTTAGTTCCTAATGACAGATATTTAAGGGTTTTTAAATTTTTCTTTATCATAATCTGCACTTTGATGGGTAGTCTTGTTACATCTTTCTGAATTTTTCAATTTCCTTGAGAAATATTTCTAAACATGGAATTTCTGGGTTACCAAGTGTGCACATTTAAAATGCTTAATCCACACTACTAAATTGTCCTTCTGAAATGTTGATTAAATTATTTGTTCACCAGTAATGTGTAATAATATTTTGGTCAATACCTGCCAATAGCATTCTTGTTAATATTTGCCACATAGGCCAGAAATATGGTATCTATCCTGATCCACATTTCTTTAATCGCACCGAGTTTTTAGTTTCTCGTGTGTGTTCATCGACCATATTTCTTCTTTTTTGAACTGCCTATCTTATCTTTAACCCAGCTTTCCTTAGATATGCTAATGCTTTTTTTGCCTGAACATGTGTACCTAAGACATGTACATTTGAGGGGTTAAGAGTCAATATAAGGGAATAAGTGCAACTGCCTGCTTGTTCTTCCCTTCTTCCTTTGATTACACCTACTCTTTCTTTGACTCATTCTTTCTGTGCCTCTCTCTGCTGTGTTTATGCAGGCTGTCCCCAGGCTCTATAGTTCATGCTTTTCTCTTATTACAGTATCTTTGCACCCTGTATCCTATTACAGTATCTATGCACCCTGTCTGCTTCTGTGTTCTTTCTCTCTGCCTCTGTGCACCCGCATTCTGTGCACTTGTGCTCTCCTCCACCCCACCCCATGTTGTCTCTTGTCTCACTGTCTCTGCTGTGTATCTCTCTTGTTTTTCTGGTTACTCCTTTTCTCCTCTCTTTCTCTCATGTTCTTGCTGTGTTTGTCTCTGTGTTCTTTCTCTCTCTCCCTGTTTTTTCTTTCTTTCCCCCTCTCTTTCCCATCTTTTTCTCTCAATGTCTGGGTGTATATTGGGATCAAAGAAAAGGGATAGTTTACTACTGTCAGTACAAAAGAGGTCATATTTATTCAGTTTTTGTTTATGGAGAAAAAGCTGAAGATGAATGATTTCTCTGTAATTTTGACCTCTCATTATTTCCAGTTGCCCACGTTTTCATCAGTGGGGCAAATGAACAACACAAGCTAACTACCAAACAAAGAGACCTCCATGAGAGAACAAAATGAGAGCTTTAGTAATATTCAATTAAATGTTTACCAGTGTTTTGTACATTTTTATAAAACAGGCTAATTTCGTATCACTCTTCACAATCACACATATATGGAGAGAAACAACAGTCAAAAGCAGTATCTTGGAACCCAAGGATAAATTTCATTATATGCTAAGAGGTAAAAAGCAAGATATAATATTTACATGTATTTATATGACTGGAACAAAATTAAATATTAGCAGATTACTTTAAGATTATGGGATTATACATTTTTTCTTTTTAATTTTTCATGTTTGTTTTAAGCAAGAAGCATATCTTTTCTAATATGAAACCATAAAAATTTCTTTGTGACATGCATTAAAAAGTGACCTCAGCCAAACTGATCAAACATAAAACATTAGTTATGAGCTGGAAGAGAGAATTCTCAAGCTTTTCATTGTGTTCTAGTTTCTGCCTAAAGTACCTGTTTTTTTGACAGAAAACAGATTAAAGATATGGAAGATTTTAATAGCAATATTAAGAAATTTGATTTAAATTATCTATATAAAACTTTATTCCCAAAACACAACATCCACAGTTGTTCCAAATGCCCATGGAATATTTGCAAAAATTAACTGTACATTTAGGCAAAATGTTGATAAATCCCCAAAGTAGAACATTTCTAACTAAGCTTATATTCTCTAACCACAATACAATAAGGTTGGAATTTAACAACTATAACTTTTTCCTTAAATAAACATTTTAAAACACTCTAAACTTTTGGGCTATAGGAGAACTAAAAATTGAGATTATAGAATTTTTTTTCATTAATGACAGTAAAAGCACATATCCAAAACTTACGAGATGTGACTAAATCTATATTTAGAGGAAAATGTATAGCCTTAAATGATATTTTAGTTCAACAAACTCAACTAGGATATAATTGAAATAAGCATTCTATAAATCAGTCCCCAGAATTGATCGATATAACCAAGATCTGGTTCTTTCAAAAAAAAAAATAGACCAAATCTCTGGTTATTCTGACCATGAGGAAAAGGATCAACACTAATAGTATGGAAGGGTATAATCATAGTCAAAGAAGTGAGTTTTTTAAAAAGATTACTGTATGCAACTTTAGGCTGATGGATTTTAAAACCTAAATTAGATGGATGATTTTCCAAGAAAATATAAATTAACAGAATTGACCAAGAAGTTTTAAATCCTAAGTAGATCATTAATAATAGAAATTTAAAAGACTGTCAGTAATCTGTAGACCTCCCCATCTCTAACTATGTGCCTTCCAGAAATTTTGTACAAATATACGTGCCCACCAAAAGTATGAGAGAATGTGTTTCTTCATTCCTTTGCCAACAATGGGTAGTATCAGTCTTTTTAGTATTTGCTAATCTGATGCGTGAAAAAACTCATTGCTTTAAATTGCATTTTTTAAATATTAGGTTTCAGAGGTTGCTCTTTACATTTCTTGCTTTGAGAATTAGCTGCTTATATCCTTTGCCCATTTTTCTCTGAAGAATTTTTCTTATTAATTCTTGAGCATTATTTATATTGTATTAATAGTGTAATGACATTGTTGTGTACTCAACTTATTTCTTTTTTCCATGCTAAGAAAGATGTCCCCAACCACAAGATTATAAAAAAGTATTCCCTCTTTTTTTTTAAATACTTATTTAAGGAGGAGGAAAATGCATTTAAACACTTAATCCACATGGAATTTATTTTGTGTGTCTAGATATAATTTTATTGCCAAATGTTCAGCTAATTGTCCGTAGAGATTTTTAAATGAGAAAGTGATATTCATAAATTAATTTATGAGAAGAAACTAAGCTTGACTCTAATCACTTGGACTTGGTAATTAATAGCTGTGGTTCTTTTGAAATTTCTACCCAAAGCAACTAAAATACTATGCAAACACCTTATCAAAATGGAGAGACTGTAAGAGGAAACTAATTCTGACTGAAATATGGAGTTTTATTTATTAAACTTGAAGTTAGATCAAAACATCCAAGTGAAAATATCTAAAAACATAGATACATATGGCCTCATGAGTACGTCATGAGTGGAATAAAGATTTTAGAGCCATCCACGTAAAAAAGGTGATCATAATCCTCATAAATACTAAAGCTAAGAGGAAAGATTTCAGAGAATGCAGAGAAGAAAAGAGAGTGAGAGGGTCACTTCCAGACCATAATTTTTCAAACCTGATAGAAAATCCTTTGGGACTTATGTCATCTAGCTCTACCACCCTCTACAAGATTTTAATGATCATTTGCTAACCTTCCAGTTTTCCCTGTATATTAATTGAGGACTTTAGCTCTTGATTTTCTTTCTTTTCTATCCCAAACCCAGCCATTATCTGGGAACCTTACCATCCTGTTAGTTTCTTGACCTCGGTTCTAATGACAAGTACGTCCATTACATTTTAACGATACAGTCTCATGGCCATACTTTGAATTTTGGCATTATTCAGATTCGTTATGTCTCTGCAATCTTTACTCATTCATGTATGAAAAGAAATTTTCTGAGGACCATTCTGCAGGCACAATGCATTTTTTATTTGAGGGGGAGGATATATTAGAGTTATCATCTACCATACTTGCAGAAAGAATTGACCAGTTCTGATTTTCTGATGGTGAATAATAGACAGTTATCACCTTAGTTCCTGCTTTTATAAGTTCTAATCTTGCCTCTCAGAATTAAATCTATGTCAAAATGTTATTTTGGGGGCAGACTGGCTAGTAAGTTTTAGTATTGAAACTCCAGTTGCCAGTTTGATCTGTGCATATCTAAAAACTTTTCACAAGAAAAGACTGTCTTTTGGTGCCATTGACTGTATTTCTAATTTTGACTCTGTCTTATCAATGTGTATCTCTGGTCCTAAGCTTTAGTGGTTATAAATAAATTAGCATAAACCCATTTTTATGAAAGAAAAGCATCTTTCAGCAGGCACCTTGCCGGCAGAATGTCAGCAATAACAATCTTCACACATGAAGAATAGCTGTATAAGGTGATGTAAGAAAATACAGCCTTTTTCCTATATTTGATGTTTTCCTAAGCTCAGTTTCCACCTAAAAAGTCATTATTTAATTGAAAACCTTTTTTTTTTCTGGGTTTCTGTGATGGTTTGTCTGATCAATGAATATGGGAATGAATTTCACAAAGATTTTTTTAAATTTATTTATTTATGGCTGTGTTGGGTCTTCGTTTCTTCTGTGCGAGGGCTTTCTCTAGTTGTGGCAAGTGGGGGCCACTCTTCATCGCGGTGCGCGGGCCTCTCACTGTCGTGGCCTCTCTTGCTGCGGAGCACAGGCTCCAGATGCGCAGACTCAGTAGTTGTGGCTCACGGGCCTAGTTGCTCCGCGGCATGAGGGATCTTCCAAGACCAGGGCTCGAACCCGTGTCCCCTGCACTGGCAGGCAGATTCTCAACCACTGCACCACCAGGGAAGCCCTCACCTAGATTTTAATTAAACTAAAAAGTACTACAAAAAGCCTGAAACATCTCTGAGATTGTGGCAGTTATTTTTTCCCCAGTTGTAATAAGGCATTAACAGGTGAGTTTACTCTCACAATAATAGAAATTAAAACAAGAAGCCAGCCAGTGTGTATGTCCTTTCAAGACTCTCTGCAACAAAAAGCTTAAACCATGGTAGCTGATAATGTGAGTTGACTTGTAGTCACTTAAGTCTTTATGTGTAAGCCCAGTTGCAGAGAACTGAGTGGGTTGATTCACATCCAGGCACTAAGGGATGATGAGATCATTAGAGGAAATGCCTGAGACTCTCCCATGGACTAAGGAAATTGGATTGTTGTGGTTTATCGACAGCATCTGTAAATGAATTCAGCAACAATTATGTTCTATCCCATGGTGGGTCCTCAGCACAAATTGTCAGGCACAGTGCAGGCCTGTGGATTGTGGTTATTGATTGAATCTGTGGAAGTCAAAAGAGCGTGACTGCACGGTTCTGACAGTTTGCACTTAGCGCTAGCTGTAGTGTGTGTAGCGCTGCACCATATGTACAATACCCAGCGCCCACATTTTTGTTAGGACTGTCTACTGTTAAATGGAAATGACGCAGTTGGTCACCTTCCATTGTTCTTGTACCCCTGATTCAGTAACAGAAGATATAAGAACAGAGAGCACGAGAAGCTTTTTTCTCCAAATAAGGCTTCATAATCTACATGTATTTCAGTTTGCATACATGAATAAACACATTGTTATAGCTTTCTTGAGATCTTTAACATACCATAAAAGTCCCCTATTTAAGTGTACAGTTAAGTGTGTTTTAGTATATTCAGAGACTTGTGCAACCATCACCCCAATTTAATTTTAAGACATTTTCAACACCTACCATAAGCACCCTATATACATTAGCAGGCACTCATTTCTCCAATCTCCCACCCCTGCCCCAGCCCCTGCTCCGGCTGTGGTTACCAATCTGCTTTCTGTCACTATAGATTTCTTTATTCTGGACATTTCATGTAAATGGAATCATACAATATGTGATCTTTTGTGACTGGCTTCTTTCACTTAATATTTTCAGAGTTCATCTACATTGTAGCATGTATGTATTCCTTTTTATAGCCAAATAATATTCCATTGTATGGATATACATATTTTACTTATCTATTCATCAGTTAATGGACATTTGGATTTCTTCCACTTTTTGGCTACTATTAACAAAGCTGCTGTGAACATCCATGTACAAGTTTTTGTGTGGACATATTTTACATTTCTTTTGGGCATATGCCTATGAATGGATATACTCTGGATAATATGGTAACTCTATATTTAACCATTTGAGGAACTACCAGACTGTTTTGCAAGTATTGTTACCATTTTTCATTCTTAGCAGCAATGTATGAAGGTTCCCATTTCTCCACATCCTTGAAAACACTTGTTTTTGTCTGTCCTTTTGATTTTCACCATCCTAGAGGGCTAACTAGATACATTTTGTTGAGAAAGAATTTATTTTTAGACTATTTTCTATTTTTAAATGTTTACCATTTTATAGGCAGGAATGAACTTAATCAGAAAGGTTGAAACTAGAAGCAGAAACACACACACCAAGGTTCCTCATTTAATCCGATGTAAACATGTATGCTTTACAGCCAGCGGTGCATACCATGTACTTTGGAAGTGCCAGAGGTTCTCAGACTCGTTCTTGGAAGGGACCATCAACACTTCTGCTGCCTCTGCTCCCCAGAGTGCTCCAGCCTCTGCTTCAACAGCTCCACCACTCACTTGCCGCTCATTGGCAACTTGTTTCATTTGTCTAAGCCTCCAGTTGGCAAAGGTTTTAAAACTTAAAAAGATCCAAAATCTGCCTGTACTAGATTTCCTGGCTCTGCTTCCAGTTCTGCTCTCTGAAGGCACAGAAAAGAGATCTAATCTTCTACCTCTCAGGTCCCCACTTCCTTCCCTGAAGTATTTTCCCTCAGGTCTTCACTCTGAACCATTTCTCACAGGTCATCCTTTCTACTCCCCTTTCCTAAGTTGACAGCTTCTGGGCCTATTTGTTGACATCCCGTTTTTAAGCATGTCCCTTTAAACTAAGCATGTTGTGCTTCAGAAGGTGACAGAGGATTTATCATCTTCCTTTCTGTAAGCTAGAATATTTCTATGGCCTAATATATGTTTTACTCCTATTGAACTCACCAAAGCCATTAAACTCACTCATTGAACTCACCAAAGCCTTTACTGCCACACTCTTCCTTAAAGTTTTTGTTTTGTTTATTCTCATTTCTTAAACTGATAATACATGGTACAAAATTAAAAATATA
The DNA here is from genome assembly GCF_005190385.1 of Monodon monoceros. Classification (NCBI taxonomy): domain Eukaryota; kingdom Metazoa; phylum Chordata; class Mammalia; order Artiodactyla; family Monodontidae; genus Monodon; species Monodon monoceros. The sequence goes on along the minus strand of NW_021703775.1, from coordinate 26,055,818 downwards.
TAAAAGAGTATTTGATAAAGTGTCTTCTCTCTCCCGTTCCCCAGGCACCCGTCTTTCCTTTCCAGAGCTACTCAATGTTACTTGTTCTTGCATATCTTTACAGAGATTTTTAAAACACTTTATTGAAGTATAATTTACATACCATAAAATACATCCATTTTAAGTATACAATTCAATTATTTTTAGTAAATTTACAGAGCTGTGCAATCATCACCACAATCCAGTTTTAGAACACTTCTGTTACCCAGAAAAGTCCCTTATACCTGTTTGCAATCTATCCACATTCCCAGCCCCAGACAACCTCCAATCTGCCTTCTTCCTTTTCTGCACATTTCATGTAAATAGAGTTATACAATATCTAGTCTTTTGCATCTAGCTTCTTAGCATGATGTTTTCAAGATTCATCTTTGTTATAGTATGTATCAGTACCCCTTTTTATTGCTGGTTAGTATTCCATTGTATGGCTCTACCACATTTTGTTTATCCAGTTGCCAGTTGTTGGACATTTGGATTGTTTGATTTTTTTTTTTCGGATAATGTGAATCATGCTGCTATGAACATTTTTGTAAAAGTTTTTGTGTGGACATATGTTTTCATTTCTTTTGCATATATATGTAGGACTGGAATTGCTGGGTCATATGGTAAGTTTATGTTTAGCTTTTAAGAAAATGCCACAGTGTTTTCCAAAGTAGCTGTACCATTTTACATTCTCAGCAGCAGTTTGTGAAGGTTCCAGTTTCTCCACTTCCTTGTCAACACTTAGTACTGTCCATCTTTCTTATTATAGCCATCCTAGTGGGTGTGAAGTAGTATCTCATTGTGATTTTAATTTGTATTTCCCTAATGACTGATAATGTTGAACATCTTTTCATATGTTTATTGGCCACTGTTATATCTTCTTTTGTGAAATGTGTATTCAAATCTTTTGTCCATTTTTAAATTACATATGTGGAATGTCTCACAATTTATTTAAACCTTTAATTTCTCCCACCAATGTTATATAGTTTTCAGCGTGCAAGCCTTGCACTTATGTTGTTAAATTTATTCCCTGGTTTTCTTTCCTTAATTTTATTTTCAGATTGCACATTGCTAGAATATAGAAATACAATTGATTTTTTTATCTTGTTGATCTTGTATTCTGCAGTCTGGTTAAACTTATTTATTAGTTCTAATACTTTGTGGATTCCTTAGTATTTTCTACTGATAGCATCATGTCATCTGCAAATAAAAAGTTTTACTTCTTCCTTTCCAATCTGTGTTCTGTTCTTTCACAGATATTTTGTACATAAAAAGCAGGTAACTGCATATGTTTTCTTCCCTTTTCACAAAAATGGCAGCAAACTTTGTTTTTTGTACTTGACAGTATATATTGAAAGTCCATTTTAGTGCATAAAGTGTTCTCTCTCTTTTTTTAAAAAAACAGCTGCAGAAAAATTATAGTGGATTGCCAGTCAGATCTTCCTCACCACCTTTTCATACAGATTGATTTAACATCATCATAGTCTTATAGTTTTATATTAGTAGCTTTTTACATTTTTTAATCTAAATCATTTGTTCTTTGTAACACTTCTATAATTTCAGAAATTTAGGTGTTCCCTTTTCTGGATGGGGAAACTGGCACAGAGATTATGGCTTGCTCAAATAGAGACAGCTAGTAAAGGGAAGATCTGAGACTGGTGTAGGTCTTTGGACACCCGACTCAGAGCTTTTTCTACTGCCTCGGAGTTGCTGCTATTCCTCCTGCCTGATGTGTAGGCCCTGACAATTATCCCTTGTTTGATTTGGCCTATCATGCCTGTTATTATTTGGGATCCTGACAGCACTTTTGGCCCTCCCAGATGTGCATTATATGGGAAAGCTTGTTCCACCAACTTGTCCTTCAACACCTATAACTCCATCTTGCCCTCAAGTACGTAATGAGAAATTTTGTTGTTTTATTCAAATCTAGTTGTGACCATGTCTACTAGGAAAAACAAGGCTAACCTGGCAGGGCTTATTCTGCCAGGCTTAATGAACCTTGGCTAAAATTTTCTCATCTTTTCTTTAACTTCTAAATGCTTGCAAATTATCAAATGTGTGATCCATGCTAGAATTTTACAGGTCATCATTATTAAACCCCGCAGTTTGCAATGCTTATATTTTTGAAAATTAAAGTATTTCCTGTCCCTAGACATCTAACATAGCCAGCCCCGTCTCCTCCAGGATCTGTTGCAAATTCCCTGAAGACCCTGAAATATAGTTTATCTAGTTTAGGGAAGCAGATATTCTGTTTCCTTTCCTGACTTGGGCTTGAATTTACTCTACCAAATATGCTTAAGTAGACAAGCATCTGACATTTATTCAAAATATAGATGCCCAGAGCCCTCACTTAGAAACTCCAATTCATTGTTCTGGGTTAGGACCCTCCCTCAGGAGATTGTTCTGATGAACAAGTTTAAGAAATACTATTTTATATCATATTTGTTCGACTATATTTTGGTAATCTTTTTATCATCCACTAACACTCCACCATCAACTCCCTTTATTGCTCTACTTGCTAAAACAATCTTTTGGGCTCAAATCTTTAAGTGCTTTTTGCAATATTCCACTCATTCAGGACTTCTCATGGTGCCTCTCAGGTCTTTGGCATTTACCCTTTAAGTTTCTAAGTCAGATCTTATTGGAAAGCACTCTCTGCAGTTCATCATTAACTCTCTTTAGTTATCCCCTGCCTTCTTTATCTCTCTTCAAAATTTTATGCTGGTGTCAACTCAGAATTTCACTCTGAAGGCACACCAGGCTAATCTTTCTCTTGCATCCTCTTCAGAGTTTTTTCAAGTCCTGGGAGCATAGCCAGTCTCTCCTGCCTTCTTAAAATAGCTCAGGCTCGTATCCAACTGCAGCAGCATCCCCCTCCCCATCCAGAAGTGTGTAGTAGCATGTTCACATCATCACAAGCTTCCTGGCAACCTCATCTCAACAGTTTGAACTGAATTAGAAAGGGCTCTTGGTGATAGTATTTTCTTATCCCTTGGGTAACTGTGCCATTGGCTACAGGTAATGATGACAGGATCTCTTGTTTTTCCAGGTGACAGACCATATTTCTTCTGACTCTGTTTCGTCTTCTACCAGTAGTTTCTGGAGCTCGAGCTCTACCCTTTGCAACAAGCAAAATGTACATATGTTAAATAAGGGCATACAAGCAGGTAAATTAATTTAAACATTTCCATGGAAATACAGGTAGCTCTTAAAACTATGGTAAGATACTCAACCTCACTCACAATAAAAGAAATGAAGATTAAAACTATTTACAAGCAGCTCATGCAGCTCAATAACAAAAAAACCAAACAACCCAATCCAAAAATGGGCAGAAGACCTAAATAGACATTTCTCCAAAGAAGATATACAGAGTGCCAACAAACACGTGAAAGAATGCTCAATATCATTAATCGTTAGAGAAATGCAAATCAAAACTACAATGAGATATCATCTCACACTGGTCAGGATGGCCATCATCAAAAAATCTAGAAACAATAAATGCTGGAGAGGGTGTGGAGAAAAGGGAACACTCTTGCACTGCTGGTGGGAATGTAAATTGATACAGCCACTATGGAGAACAGTATGGAGGTTCCTTAAAAAACTACAAATAGAATGACCATACGACCCAGCAATCCCACTACTGGGCATACACCCTGAGAAAACCATAAAAAACCAAAACCAAAAAGAGTCATGTACCAAAATGTTCATTGCAGCTCTATTTACAATAGCCAGGAGATGGAAACAACCTAAGTGTCCATCATCGGATGAATGGATAAAGAAGATGTGGCACATATATACAATGGAATATAACTCAGCCATAAAAAGAAACGAAATTGAGTTATTTGTAGTGAGGTGGATGGAGGTAGAGTCTGTCATACAGATGAAGTAAGTCAGAAAGAGAAAAACAAAACCATATGCTAACACATATATATGGAATCTAAGGGAAAAAATGTCATGAAGAACCTAGGGGTAAGACGGGAATAAAGACACAGACCTACTAGAGAATGGACTTGAGGATATGGGGAGGGGGAAGGGTAAGCTGTGACAATGTGAGAGAGTGGCATGTACATATATACACTACCAAACGTAAAATAGGTTGCTAGTAGGAAGCAGCCGCATAGCACAGGGAGATCAGCTAGGTGCTTTGTGACCACCTAGAAGGGTGGGAATAGGGAGGGTGGGAGGGAGGGAGACGCAAGAGGGAAGAGATATGGGAACGTATGTATATGTATAACTGATTCACTTTGTTATAAAGCAGAAACTAACACACCATTGTAAAGCAATTATACTCCAATAAAGATGTTTTAAAAAAAAAGAAAACTATACTCAAATGCCATTTGTCAGCTATCAGATTGACAAAAATCTAAGTTTGATAGTATGTTTGTGCGAAAGCCTGTAAGGAAATAGGTACATTCTAGTAGGAATATAAGTTGGGAGTACAACCTCTATTTGGCAGTTTCTATCCAAATTACTTTGACCTGGGCTTCCCTGGTGGCGCAGTAGTTGAGAGTCTGCCTGTCGATGTAGGGGACACAGGTTCGTGCCCCGGTCCGGGAGGATCCCACATGCCACGGAGCGGCTGGACCCGTGAGCCATGGCTGCTGAGCCTGCGTGTCCGGAGCCTGTGCTCCGCAACAGGAGAGGCCACAACAGTGAGAGGCCCGCGTACCGAAAAAAAAAAAAATTACTTTGACCCAGCACTTTTACTTTAGGAGTTTAGCCTATAAATATACAGTGCATATGTGTAAAATGGCAAGTGTACAGAATTAACCACTGGAGTATTGTTTATTATAAGCAGGAAAGTGAAATCAACTTAGATGTCCATCAGTAGCCAAATTGTTAAATAAGTTATTGTATATCCATATAATGAAGTCCTACATGGGATGAGGAAGCTCTTGCTACTAATATGCCAAGATCTCCGAGATATATAGTTAAAAAGAAAAAGCAACGTACAAAATAGTGTATAGCATGCTACTACATGTATTTAAAAAACAAAGGAAGGAAGAGAATTGCTTAAATATGTGCAAAAAATTCTCTGGAATCACAGGGTTATAAACTTAATGAATGGAGAACAAGAGTGGGAAGGAGGCTTTTCACTTTATGACTTCCTATATCTTTTGACTTTATAACACAGAAATCAACTTGCCCCTTGATTATTTTTCCCTTCGAGTCATGTCTTTACATCTGTTAACCTCTTCCTTAACTGGGTGACTGCCAGTAGGACTATAAGCACTTACTGTCCCTCTCACTTGGGACCAGAACTGAAATCCTTTTCCCATTGAATCCATATTAGTAGTTCTTTCCCTCTAATATCTAAACTGACAAATGAAAACCCTCTCTCCCTCTCTCTCTCTGTCACATACACACACACCCTCCATCTCTCTATCTTTACCCTCGTCTTCCCTCTCTTCTTCTCTCTCCCTCATACCCCTTCACCCCACCCAAGAGGAAGCAGTAGCCTGCGATTTTGAAGGCTTAAATTTTTTTCCTTTACTGAAGTGGAATAAAAAATCCAACTCTAATGGTAATAGTGAAACTACCCTTCCTTACTCAGGTATCATAATAAGAAAATCATGTATATTACTTATCATAGTTAGGATACTTTCAGATGACAATAAGAGAAAATACAACTCAAACTTGTTCTAAAAAAATAAGGAAATATAAAATCTCACATACAGAAATTACAATAAAACGTTGAAGAGGCTTCATGTAGTAAGTACAATAATATGATTCCCGGACGAGGGGAAGATGGCGGAAGAGTAAGACACGGAGATCACCTTCCTCCCTACAGATACACCAGAAATACATCTACATGTGGAACAACTCCTACAGAACACCTACTGAACGCTGGCAGAAGACCTCAGACCGCCCAAAAGGCAAGAACCGCCCCCCCCCATGTACCTGGGTAGGGCAAAAGAAAAAAGAAAAAACAGAGACAAAAGGATAGGGATGGGACCTGCACCAGTGGGAGGGAGCTGTGAAGGAGGAAAGGTTTCCACACACTAGGAAACCCCTTCGCGGGCAGAGACTGCGGGTGGCGGAGGGGGAAAGCTTTGGAGCTGCGGAGGACAGCGCAGGCACCAGGGTGCGGAGGGTAAAGCGGAGAGATTCCCGCACAGAGGATCGGTGCCGACTGGCACTCACCAGCCCGAGAGGCTTGTCTGCTCACCCTTCGGGGCGGGCGGAGCTGGGAGCTGAGGCTCGGGCTTCGGTCAGAGCGCAGGGAGAGGACTGGGGTTGGCGGCATGAACACAGCCTGCAGGGGGTTAGTGCGCCACGGCTAGCAGGGAGGGAGTCCGGGGGAAAGTCTGGAGCTGCCAAAGAGGCAAGAGACTTTTTCTTCCCTCTTTGTTTCCTGGTGCACGAGGAGAGGGGATTAAGAGCGCCGCTTAAAGGAGCTCCAGAGATGGGCGCGAGCCGCGGCTAAAAGCACGGACACCAGAGAGGGGCATGAGACACTAAGGCTACTGCTGCCGCCACCAAGAGACCTGTGTGCAAGCACAGGTCTCTATCCACACCCCCATTCCGGGGAGCCTGTGCAGCCCACCACTGCAGGGTCCCTTGATCCAGGGACAGCTTCCCCGGGAGAACACACAGCGCGCCTCAGGCTGGTGCAACGTCACGCTGGCCTCTGCCACCGCAGGCTCGCCCCGCACTCCTTACCCCTCCCTCTCCCCCGGCCTGAGTGAGCCAGAGCCCCCGATTCAGCAGCTTCTTTAACCCCATCCTGTCTGAGCAAAGAACAGACGCCCTCCAGCGACTTACACGCAGAGGCGGGGCCAGATCCAAAGCTGAGCCCCTGGGAGCTGTGAGAACAAAGAAGAGAAAGGGAAATCTCTCCCAGCAGCCTCAGAAGCAGCGGATTAAAGCTCCACAATCAACTTGATGTACCCTGCATCTGTGGAATACCTGAATAGACAACGAATCATCCCAAATTGAGGAGGTGGACTTTGAGAGCAAGATTTATGATTTCTTCCCTTTTTCCTCTTTTTGTGAGTGTGTATGTGTATGCTTTTGAGTGAGATTTTGTCTGTATAGCTTTGCATCCACCATTTGTCCTAGGGTTCTATCCGTCCGTTTTTTTAAAAAAATTTTTTTTCTTAATAATTATTTTTATTTTAATAACTTTATTTTATTTTACTTCATCTTCTTTCTTTCTTTCTTTCTTTCTTTCTTTCTTTCTTTCTTTCTTTCTCTTTCCTTCCTTCCCTCCTTTAGAAAACGAATCATCCCAAATTGAGGAGGTGGACTTTGAGAACAAGATTTATGATTTTTTCCCCTTTTCCTCTTTTTGTGAGTGTGTATGTGTATGCTTCTGTGTGAGATTGTGTCTGTATAGCTTTGCTTACACCGTTTGTCCTAGGGTTCTATCCATCCGTTTTTTTTTCTTAATAATTATTTTTTATTTTAATAACTTTATTATATTTTATCTTACTTGATTTTATTTTACATTATCTTCTTTCTTTCTTTCTCTATTCCTTCCCTCCCTCCTTTCTTCCTTCCTTTCTGCCTCCCTCCCTCCCTCCTTTCTTTCCTTCCTTCTTTCTTTCTTTCGCTCTTTCTACTTCTAGTAATTCTTTCTTTCCACTTTTTCTCACTTTTATTGTGAGCTGTGTGGATGAAAGGCTCTTGGGGCTGCAAACAGGAGTCAGCGCTGTGCCTCTGAGGTGGGAGAGCCAACTTCAGGACACTGGTCCACAAGAGACCCTCCAGCTCCTCATAATATCAAACGGCAAAAATCTCCCAGACATCTCCATCTCAACACCAGCACCCAGCTTCACTCAACGACCAGCAAGCTACAGTGCTGGACACTCTACGCAAAACAACTAGCAAGACAGAAACACAACCCCACGCATTAGCAGAGAGGCTGCCTAAAATCATAAGAAGTCCACAGACACCCCAAAACACACCAACAGACATGGACCTGCCCACCAGAAAGACAAGATCCAGGCTCATCCACCAGAACACAGGCACTAGTCCCCTCCACCAGGAAGCCTACACAACCCACTGAACCAACCTTAGCCACTAGGGACAGACACCAAAAACAATGGGAACTACGAACCTGCAGCCTGCAAAAAGGAGACCCAAACACAGTAAGATAATCAAACTGTAAAAAATTAAATACAAAGAAAACATATTAAAAGCAGCAAGGGAAAAACAACAAATAACACACAAGGGAATCCCCATAGGGTAAACCGCTGACCTTTCAGCAGAAACTCTGCAAGCCAGAAGGGAGTGGCAGGACATATTTAAAGTGATGAAGGAGAAAAACCTGCAACCATGATTACTCTACCCAGCAACGATCTCATTCAGATTTGATGGAGAAATTAAAACCTTTACAAACAAGCAAAAGCTGAGAGAGTTCAGAACCACCAAACCAGCTTTACAACAAATGCTAAAGGAACCAGGTTCGACATAGCAGAGCATAGACTTTATTCATTGATCAAGGAATGGAGAAAGGAGAGCTCATGTTCTAAAGATACTTTCTCCCTGAAGGGAGCAGAGTAAGGGATTTTAAGGGTTAGGAGGCAGATAGGTCATTAGGGCTTGAGGAAAGGGGTGGAGATTTTCAGGGGCAGCCGGGGGCAGCCAGGGCATGCACAGTCTTCCATGGTCCTTTGCACATGGCAAGATTGTGCCTAGCAGAGTACAAATGCCCCCTTTGAGCAGAGATCATAGCATGGTAATGAAGCAAAGGTAACTTTTGGACACTTCCAGGTTTCATCCGTGCACACTTATTGTTATGGTCAAGTCAGAACTGGTTTGGGGGAGTTCACCACTATATATCTCTCAAAGCATGTATCTTTCAAAGTACAGCTGCAAAACATCTCTGCCAAATGCCAGGTACTTTTGAAACGAACACAAAGATAAATCAGGGCAAGTGTCCTTCAGTTCTCAGGGGCTGGTATGGAAACAGAGAGATAAATCAAGTCACAGGTCCTTCAGTTTTTAGGGGCTGGTATGGGTGACACCACTGCTACTCAGCCATAAAAAAGAATGAAATTTTGCCACTTGCAACAGCATGGGTTAACCTGGAGGGTATTATGCTTAGTGAAATAAGTCAGACAGAGAAAGACAAATACTGTATTACATCACTTATATGTGGAATCTAAAAAATACAACAAACCAGTAAATATAACAAAAAGAAATAGACTCACAGATATTGAGAACAAACTAGTGGTTACCAGTGGGGAAAGGGAAGGGGGGAGGACCAAGATAGGGGTAGGGGATTCAGAGATAAAATAAATAAGCTACAAGGACATATTGTACAGCATAGGGAGTATAGCTAATATTTTATAATAACTGTAAATGGAGTATAACCTTTAAAATTGTGAATCACTATGTTGTACACCTGAAACTTATGTAATATTGTAAATCAACTATACCTCAATTAAAAAAAAAAGACACAATCCACTAAAAAAAACGCTCTTCTTCTTTTGCTTAGGCTTCCTGGCTGCCCAAAAGAAAAGGCCTGTTGGAAAGAAGGAAATGATTCAGCGGTCTAAATGGTAAGGCCAAAAGAATAAGTAACTATAAAAGTATAAATCAGGCCACCAAATGGTCAGGAGCTATAGCTTGGCCCCAGAATAAAGGCATTATGCTCTAGGTAAAACATTATGAGAGATAAAAAAAAAACAAAAAACAATACATTATGAGAAAATTAGTTATAAAAATAGTTTCTCACTTATGGCACTAAAAATGAAATGAAAAATAGCAGATCATGGTATGGATGCCTCATATATAAAAAAGGCAAAGAATCGCCACTAATTTGCTTGCCTTAATCAGGCTTGTGTTTGTTAGAAACAAATATAAATAAAAAAATTTTTTAAATAAAAGTAAATATCTGGGGCCTTACATCTAGGCAATCCTTTTACTAGGAATTGTATCCAGTACAATGAGATATAGGGGAATAGTTTCCAAGACACAGTAAATTAGGCTTAATAAAAAAATCAAGTTTCAGAAGCATGTGTACACTGCCACCATTTGTAGTCTTTAATAAAAAAGTATTTGTGCTTACATAGATACATATATTTGTATATGCATAGACTATCTCTGGAAGGATACCCCAAAAATTGGTAATAGTTGTTGCCTTTGGGACAAGGAACTGAATGACTGGGGTACAGAGGTTGGAGAAAGACTAATTTTTTACCTTTTTAAATTTTGTGCCTTTGCATTTATTAGCAATTAATTAATTAGAGATATGCATATATTGCTCATGAGACTGCCATAGAATAACTAAGTTAATGGTTGGTTACCTCTTAGGGGGTCATTGGAGACTTCCTTTAATAAGAACAGTTTTATAGTTGGCATAGTGCTTGAAAACAATTTATCTTAGGTAATTAAAGCATTCCTCTTGAAGTCTTTTTACTCTCCATTTAGTAAACCATTTCCTTATAGGTATTTCAAAGGGATGCTTTAATCAAGTGGTTCTCAAAGTGTGGTCCATGGGCCTCTAGAAGTTGCTGAGGCCCTTTCAGGGAATTTGCCAGGTCAAAACAAATTTCAAAATACTACTAGGATATTATGTGTCTTTTTAACTGTATTGACATTTGTACAGATGATGCAAAAGTAATAAAAGGAGGACTAAAACTGCTGATGCCTTAGCATTATTTGAGACAGTGGACCAAACTGTGCTAGTCTAGTTGGCATTTTATTCTTCACAGCCACATGGCAGCAGTGTAATGGAAGTACACATAAAGAACTTCTGCTGCATACCAAGATACGATGGTTGGTTCAAGGAAAAGCCTTGGTTTGTGTACTGAGCTGAACTAGCTGCCTTTTTCATGGAACATAGGTTTTACTTGAAAGAATGACTGATAAACTAATTATTCCAAATTGGGTATATGACAGATATTTTCTTGAAAACGAGGAAGTGAATCTGTCACTTCTCCAGGAAAACAGCTGACAGTATTTATTGCCAAAGAGAAAATCTGAGCTTTAAAGAGAAAATCTGAGCTTTCAAGCAAAGAATAGAATTCTAGAAAACTTGTATCTACTAATATGAGATTGACTAACTCCAGTACTTAGACTTTTCTGATGAGATCAGCAGTGACATAAATAATTGTAATATTTTTCATATTATATAAGTAAGTATGTCAACATTTAAACTACCACTTGTCAAGATTTGGTATAGTATCAAGAAAATCAGGGAATTCCCTGGTGGTCCAGTGGTTAAGACGGCGCTTTCACTGCTGAGGGCGCAGTTTCAGTCCCTGGTCGGGAAACTAAGATCCTGCATCCCGAAAGCTGAGCGGCCAAAAAAAAAGAAAATCAGCAATTATCTGAAAAGAATATTAAAATACTCTTTTCTTTTCCAATTACATATGTATGTAAACTGGATTTTTTTAATGTACACTTTAACCAGAACAACATATAACAGCAAACTTAATACAGAAGCAAATATAAGAATTCAGCTGTCTTCTATTAAACCAGACATTAAAGAGATTTACAAAATATGTATAACATGCCACTCTTCTTATTTTTGTTTTGGAAAGTATATTTATTTTATATGTTAGCATGTAACAGGCTTATTTTTTTAATAAATTAAGAAAAAAGTTTTTTTATTGAAGTATAGTTGACTTACAATATTAGTTTCAGGCATAAAACATAGTGATTCAATATTTTTATAGGTTATACTCCATTTAAAATTATTACAAAATAGTGGCTATGTTTCCACATGCTATACAATATATCTTTGTTGCTTATTTATTTTATACATAGTTTGTATCTCCTAATCTTATACCCCTATTTTGCCCCTCCCTCCTTCCTTCTCCCCACTAGTAACCAGTGGTTTGTTCTCTGTATCTGTGAGCCTGTTTCTGTTTTGTTATATACATTCATTTGTTTTATTTTCTGGACTCCACACATCAGTGATGTAATACAGTATTTGTCTTTGTCTGACTTGTTTCACTAAGCATAATACCTTCTAGGTCCATCCATGTTGTTGCAAATGGCAGAATTTCATTCTTTTTATGGCTGAGTAGTATTCCATTGTATATACATACCACACCTTCTTTATCCATTCATCTGTTGATGGACACTTAGGTTGTGAAATAAGTATTTTTAAAATTCTTTTTAAATGTTTTAATTTCTAATACAGTAAGTATCAATAGATAAAGTCCACATTCACCAAAATTGCCCTCAATTTTTAGGAGTATAAAGGTGTCAAAAGTCCAAAAACTTTGAGAATTATTGCTTCATTCTGAATGTCACAAAATTTAATTAATGGACATTACATAGTGTTCATTGTGTGGCAGCTAATAACACTCTCACCTCAGCAAGAGGAGTCCTTGCTACATGGGACTATGAAGCTTGCCTGCAAGAAGGTAGGGCATCTTCTGAAAGGTATCTGTGCTTTAAAATATAAGTATAGTTGTAGGGGTGGATTAAGTACCCATCTTCTAGGAAGAGACATGTTTTAAATTGATACATTTTCATTAGATTACTTCTGTTCCATTTTATTTCTGATATGGCCCCCTTTCAAAGAAGCCATCTACTTCCATGTGAGAATCATAGAGTTGAATGGGATCTTAAAGATCATCTAGTCTACCTTTAACTTTTAGGAAACTGTAACCCAGAGAGAGGTTGCCAGGAAGTCAGGGCCAGAGCTGGGGTTAGAGTCCGGCAGCAGGCTCCCCACCCAGTACTCCTTCAACTGTATCATGTGGCGGACTTGGAGCTCTGGAGCTCTGTGTTACTCATCATCTTTTCCCATCACCTACCTCTACCAAAGATGTTTAAATGTTTCTGATAAGAGAAAAGATTTGGAGAAGAGAGAACCTGACTCTCTTAACTTGAAGCATTTCTTCCAGTGTGTCCTTTAAGAGAAGTGTTTTCACTAACTTATTAATGCATATATTTGGGTATGCGCTAGGCACTGGACTAGGTACTACAAATGAAAGATAGTTGGCTCCAGACCATGAGCAGACAGACAGTTCCAATAGTATGTAGTAATTGCTTTCAAGGATCCATTTACAAAATGCAATTTCTGGCTACTCTGATTAGCCCGACTCCCAGCTTTCCAGCCCTAGAATACAACCTTTACTGGCCCAAGCAGATTTTCTCTTCACATCACATGTTCTCCTTGGGATAACTCGTCCTTTTCCAATGGCCTTTGTTATCCCTTCTCTCACCGTGACTTTTTTTCCAGCTTTACTGTGATATAATTGATATTTAACACTGTATAAGCTTAAGCTATGTAATGTGATGATTTGACATACATTTGTATTGCAAAATGTTTACCACAATGAAGTTAGTTAACACATCCTTCACCTCACATAATTACCATTTTATTTTTCTTGTTGTTGTTATAGTGAGAACATTAAAGCTCTACTGTCATAGCAACTTTCAAGTATACAGTGCAGTGTTGTTAACTACAGTCACTGTGCTGCATATTTGCTCCCCAGAACTTATTCATCATAAAACTGGAAGTTTATACTCTTTGACCAGCATCTCTCCATTCCCCCATCCCTCAGCTCCTGGCAACCACCATTCTGTTCTCTGTTTCTGTGAGTTTGATGCTTTTAGATTCCACATATAAGTGAGATCATACAGTTTTGTCTTTCTCTGTCTGACTTATTTCATTTAGCACATTGCCTTCATGGTCCATATATGTTGTTGCAAATGGCAGGATCTTTTTCTTTTCTTATGGCTATTCCATTATATGTATATATATATATCACATTTTCCATTATATATATTCCATTATATGTATGTTCCATTATATTTAGATATATATATATATCACATTTTCTTTATCCATTCATCCATCGATGGACACGTACGTTGTTTCCATGCCTTCACTATTGTAAATAGTGCTGCAATGAACATGGGGGTGCAGATATCTTTTTGAGATCATGATTTCATCTCCTTCAGATATGTACCCACAAGTGGGATTGCTGGATCATACGGCAGTTCTATTTTTAATGTTTTGAGGGACCTCCACTCTGTTTTCCATAGTGGCTGCACCAGTTTACATTCCCACCAACGGAGCACATTCTCACCTCCCCACCAGCATTTGTTATCTCTTATTTTTTTGATAATAGCCATTCTAACAGATGTGATGTGCTATCTCATTGTGGTTTTCATCAACAGTGACTTTTTAAAATATATGTTTGTTCTCCTTTGATCTCTTTCCTGACCTCCACTTTTGTGTTTTCATTTAGTGATTATCCTCACTGTGTCCAAAGTGGAACTACCCATTTTCCTCTCCCACACTTACTTGGGCCACCCACTCACCCACTTGAAAAGCTGGGGAACTATTGCCTCCAGCTCCATGACCCCGCACTGTACGTGCAGCCGGCTAGTGCGTCCTGGAGACTCGCCTTCATGATTGCTCTGGAACCCATTCTCCTCACTGCCTTGATGCGGGCTTAGCCTCCTCTCTTGGAGGACTGCTCTTCTCCCCCTTCTGCTCTTTATCTTCTCTAATCTCTTTTCCACAGAGCCGCTACATCATTATCAATGATTTCTTTTTCAGATTATAGAAAACTTTGGAAAATATAGAAAAAATCAGAAAGAAGAAAATAAATATCATTCATAATTCTTCCATCTAAACATAACTAACACCAGTCCTGTTTCTATGGGGATTTTGCGGAGACCTGTGTTAACACACTTCTTTCTCCCCAGATTGTTTATCATACTATATATACAGGTCTGTAGCCTGCTTTATTTTGCTTAACATTGTGTTGTGAACGTTTTCCCATAGCATAAAAACTATTTGAAACATTTTATGCTTTGTAATAATTTTATTATAGCCCATAATTTGTTTAACTGTTCTTCTGTTGGAGATTTACATTATTTCCAGTTAGAGTGTATTTATCAAATGAATGTTTTATCATGTTCCTCCCTACTTAAAATCAGTGGCATCCAGTCCCTGATAGGACAGAGCCCAAGGTTTTCACATGGCTACGAGACCTTCACCCCATCTGCTTCCCTCCTGTTCCCCTACACTATCTCCGTGAAGCCTTGACTCCATTCTTACCAACACTGCCTTCTCCCCACCTCCCCTTTCTGCTCCTAACTATTCTTCAAGACCTACCTCAAGCTTAGTCTCTTCTCTGGTCTTCCTTGACCTCCTTCAATCAGAATAAGTTCTGTTTCTTTTCCTATAACTCTATGTAGCATTTTGTAGATATGACGATTATTGTATTTTCTTTTCCATTATTTTTCATGCTTAAAAATATGGTAGTAATACAAAGTCATTATCTTATATTGAAACCATACATTTTTCCATATAGAGTGAAAAGAAGTTCATCTCCACCCCTTATTCCACTTCTTTCCCATAAGTAACCACTATTAGCAGGATTTTATTATGTTTTTATCGGTATCCCTTTTCAGATCATGAGCACTCCAGGCCAGGGTTCTTTGTGTCCAAGTGTCAAACAAGAAGCTGGGCACACAACAGGCCCACAGCCTGTCTGAGGGACTGAGTGCCTGGAGAGCAGTAGAGCTTAAGGAGATGTGGGGAGGAGTGATCGTGTGCCTCTGTGGTCAGGTGGCCTCACTGCTTTCTGTTTTTCCATTGGTGCCATTTCTAAGGATTTATGAACAGCTTCCAGAAGTACAGAAAAAGAGAGAAGAGGAAAAGAGGAGATTGGAATATAAGCCATACTGGCTGCAAGCCCAGCTATATAAAAAGGTCAGTCAGTCCTAGAGCAGGATTGATGAGATTTATCAGGGGAAAGAGAAATTGAGAAAAACACATCTGACCTGTTTGAATTAACCACATTTGGAGAGTGAACTTAAGCTCATAACGCATTGTACCACTACTAAAATTTAGAAGATAAAAGCACCTGTAACTAGACTTCAAATCTGAAAATCTAGAAAGGCAAATCTAAAAAGGGCATCTTCCAGGGACTTCCGTGGCAGTCCAGTGGTTAAGACTCAATGCTTCCACTGCAGGGGGTACAGGTTTGATCCCTGGCCAGAGAACTAAGATCCCACATGCCGCATGGCACGGCCCCCCCAAAAAATTGTTTTAATGTTTTAAAATTGTTTAATAAATAAATAAATAAGGCACCTTCCAGGCATACATTTGGAATGAAACCAAATTTCATACTTGGGTGTCAGTTTAGACGCCATGCTGGAAATGCCCACATCTTTCAGAACTAATGAGTTTTCATCCAGAGTCCCAAATGATAGTTTTATGCCCCTTATGGGTGAATCATATACCACTAGACCTTTTTAAATAAATTGGAAAATGTCCAAGTGTAGCATACAAGTTGGCAGTTTGGGTACTCAGAGCCTTGAAGCCACCACCATTTCCTGCCCACAGCCCCAGTAGAATCAGTGGTACTGCAAGTTTTAGAACCTCACAGGCCAGGGGACTTGCTACCAATTAATTCCTTGAGAAAGCAGATGGGCTACTATGCCTGAAGGTCCAGATCCTTCAGTGTTCTCATTTCTTCCCCAGCCCCCTCACTTCACCCCCAGAGGACTCTGAAAGTCAGAAACCAAGGGACGAGTTCATACCAGACCGATGTGGGATTGGAGAGCTGCTTCTGGAGCACATACTGCAGCTCAGGCTGGGCTCCCTCAAGTGGGGACACCCCAGGCACTACATGGCCTGTTTGGTGTGGCAGCATCACAGGGCCAGGCCTCTTGTTGTGCTTGTGTGTTTGTGAACTGATAGATGGATTAGTCTATTAGGATTATATTAATATTATATTTCTGTATAGACTATAATAGACTACAGATCATCTTCCCTAAACCCTTCAGGAAGTATTTTTTGTATAATTACCATAGCTTCTGTAGCTGGGAAAGATAAACAGGATTTGGGGAGAACAACACTGGTCCCTTCAGCCACATGTCTGGGGTGAGGAGTGGCTGTCTGCCTCTAGTGGCAAGAGCATCTAACTTCTTTCCTGCCTTTCTTTTCTTCCACAGAAAGTGACCAATCAATTCTTGGGGAGAAAAGTTCCTTGGAACTGACATGAGTATTTTCCTCAGAGCCTTGGAATGATATTTTATCAGCCTGGAAGAGCACAATCGTTACTTTTATGAGTCTGGTTTAATAAAACTTATCTTGTTGTCCATGTGTAATTTAGAAGTAGTAACCTTCTGAAGAGTCTTGGGTAGAATGATGACTAAGATTATTAATGGTTTAGGAGCAATACTTTCTCCACAGTGGCCTTGCCCACAGGGATGTTTGTTACAATGGTATTATCTTAATTCTAGGCAAGAGTAAGTCCCTTTTTGTTTGTGTTTTTATAGAAAATAACTTCTGATTGACTCATAGTAAAGCAAGCAGCAGAGGGTTATTTATTTCCCATGTGTAGAGGTGCAGGGAGCTACGCAGTGTCTCCCTGAGGTGTGTGGGGAACTTCAATCTAAAAGCACCAGTCAAGGAAAAGAAATGCAGCATAACACGGTGAGAGCCCTTTTGTTGACTTGGTGTCAGACAGCGTATGGTTAGGGTAGCCATCAGGTGGGCCCAGAGACTCTCAGCAGACACAGGTGCCTTGGGTCCAGAGATACCTCCTAGCCTCATTCCAGCTTCCTTCGGGGCCATTAGCCTTTAGTAGACACAACTCAAGAGGCAACAGAAGCTTGGTTTAAATCATGACCTGGCCCTGGCCAGTGTGATGTGGGTTGTGCCACTTCTAGGTCTAGTCCATGTCAAATCCCACACTCTGTACCTGGCTGCCTTCTTGCCCTTCAGCAGCGACCTTGGGGGCCATAGCAGACTGATGGCACCATTGGCCCTGATCCTTCTCACGTGGATTCTTCTCACACTCCTTCTCCATGCCCTTTCCACATGACTTCGCATTTCCTCTCACTGAAGAGGCAGGGCATGACACCTGGAGATCTAAGGGGCGGCCCAGCTGAGCTCCGCCTAAGCTGCTGACCCACAGACTCATGAGCTGAAAAAATGTTTACCATTATTTTGTGGTGGTTTTTTAGGCAACATTCTCGTGGCACTAGATAAATGAAACAGTAGCAACCCCAAAAACTGAATGGAGCAGAGCCACCCCACCACCAAGGCCATTGGGTTCCAATGTGAACAAGCAGTAAGCTTTTACTGTGCCGTCGCAGTGAGACTTCAGGGTTTGCTTATTACTGCAGCAGAGCCGATCCCTCCTAACTAATCCACAACGACACAGATCATAGGCCCCCTCCTTGCTCCAGTGCCTGAGAGACCTGAGCAGAGGGGAGACCGTAGATAAATTGAATTGCAGGGACAGCAACTAGCCTATAGCTTGTGGAGAAGAAACACTAGCCCATCTTCCAGAAGCCGAGGTGCTGGTAAAGGGCCAGGGCAGAATACTGCAGTGTGCTGGTGCTCAGGACCACCTCGCTGTAGCCCTGGTGCCACACAGACTCAGACAGTCCTGACCAGGGCTTTTACTTATCACCTGACAACGGTGCTCCAGGGCCACACGTAGGTGAAGCAGCTGCAACTGCTCATTCCACAGGGTGGGCTTCTGAATGGGCAGCACTTCCACCATGCCCACCACCTACCCCTCAGACTCAACCACCCAGAAGCAGGAGCCACTCTCACTGAAGTAGGATTTGGTGATGTCAGACGTGTCTGTGTGCAAAGACATGACCTCAAACTGGATCCAGGGGTGTTCGGCAAGAAACCTCAGGGCAACAAGGAGGGTGAGGCTGGCCATGAAGTCCAGGACCCAGGAGCGAGAGACTAGGAATAGGGCAAGGGGCCTCCGCAAGCAAGAGCAGAAGGGTTCAGGGCAGCTTTAGGATGTTGTGGAAGGTGGTGGGAAGGTGCTCGGTTATCACCTTGGAGAACAAACCCACGACCCATTTGCGATAATTTTCCTGGTATTTGTGGATTTGATAAGGAGCCATGGAAGACTTCTGTGTCTGGATCTCAAAGTTCAAGAGAGAGGTAGGAGTCCCTGTATGACTTCCTGGCAGCCCTGGGGGAGAGAGAAGAAGCCATGTGAGTGGCTTATCTTCCCATCCCCCAGAACCGGGGATGACCCTGCTCAAGGATGTGTCTTTCTGCTTCTACCCAAGACGAAATAGGCCACAACCACTGGGAGAAGATGTAGAGTCAGCAAAAAGGTCTGCATTTGATCCTGTCTCCATGCATGATTATGCATGTTACATAATCTTCTCCAAGAACCTGCCTTCTGAAGTTGTTTAGAGGATTTAATAAAATAACATATACAAATCTCTGGTTATGAAGTACCCTCCCCTCTCCCTCTTTCCCCTTTCCCTGGCTCTCTCAGCTTCTGCATACATTGGGGTGGCACCATGCAGCAGCCAAGCATGTGTCCCTCTCCCAGGGACCATACACTGCAGTAGTCCTGTGTTTCCAAGTACAAGTTTCAACAAAGGCTTCTTCCCACTTGTTTGTAAATTTTCAGGCTGTTGAGGTGGCATAAGATCCAAACACCAAAAATAGACCAGCCTTGAGAGCCAGAGGAGGGTCCAGAGCTCCAGACCACACCTAAGAACACTGTCCTTCCACCCATAGCCTCTCACCTGCTACCACAAGAGCCTTGAGTGCCCAGGGCAGCCGCTGCCCTCAGCCTCCACCTGGCATCCAGGAGAGACTGCAAGGGCACGCTCCACTTCCAGGTCCTGGATGGCACCTCATTGGCCAGCTCCTGGATATTTGTTCATCATAAATCCCAGGCTCAAGTAGCTGGGCTACAATGGAGAAGGGAGTCCATTCTGCACTCCCTGATCACTGGGGAATTAGCCTGGAGGGGTACGCAGAGTCTGGAACAGCTCAGGAATCCTTGCCCTTGTGGATGGCCTACACCCCACACCATGGCAGTTCACCCAGCACCTTGGTGCTCTCTGATGTCCACCCTCAGCCTGTGCACACAGCTGCTATGACCCTGGGGAATTTGCCCCTCACCCTGTGCTCTGTCATCACAGACCAGAGTCCAAGTGCCCTGGCTCAGCACACAAGGTGCTTCACAGCTGGATGAGGGCAGCAGGGACCTGGCCATGCAGGGCCTATCATCCAGGTTAGGAAGTTTGGACTCTATTCTAAGAACACCAGGAGGCCATTGCTATGCTTTTAGCTGGGGAGTAACATAACCAGAGGTAGGGGTGGGGTGTGTGGTGTGTGTCTATTACTCTGGCTACATGTGGAAAATGGATTGGAAGAGCCAGGAATGGAAGCATATATCCCCCTGCCCCCAGAGGCTAGCACAGCAGTCGAGGCAAAAGAAGGGCCTCCAGATACAGATATGCAGGCTGCTCACTGTAAAAGAGCACCTCGCCCAAGAAGGCTAGTGGGAACTAAAATCCATAAGCCCTGGCACAGAGCTGAGCCTGACCAAAGGAAAAGGCACCTTTTTCTTATTTGCTCAAAGGTGTCGCTGCTCATTGAACTGTGTTCCCAATAGGTTGTGTCTTTGTGAAGGGGGTGCCTTGTTCTATGTTCACAAAGGAGCCATCTAGGCTAGCAGGGGTCCTACGAGAGAAAGCAGTGACTTGGACCGGAGTTGGGCCATGGGTGTGACCTGGTCCACTTGGAGGTGCACTTTGGGGGCAGAAATGGCAGGAGTTGATGATCTGAGGATAAAGAAGTGGTCAGAGATGACAGCCAGATTTCTGGCAAGAGCATCTAGGAAGACGCTGGAGAGAGACCAGACTTGGAGAGACAGATCATGACCACCCCAAAGGTGCCATCCTGGCAGCTGGAATCCAGGGCTGGTGATGGAGATTGCTGAGTCTCCAGATCTTTGGCATGCAAAAAGGCCACAAGGGTTTAACTAACATGAAGGGAGGGTAGTGAGCCATGGGTATGTTACATTGTTTTCAGTACATTTTAATATTTTTTAAATGTTAAGCAAAACTTGAAGTAAGAATCAAAAGGGAATAGAAGGCTCCAAAATACAGCTAAGTATCCCTAATGAGTCTATCTAATAATAACTAGTCAGAAACCTAATAGACAAGCTGAGGGGCCAGAGGTCCTTGATCTGTCCCTGCCCTCTCTTTCCTGTATTCTCACCAGCTTCTGTGGCTTCCTCAACACCCAATGGCCTTGGTTTACATTCAAGCTTTTCAACCTTCCTCATAGCCATGAATAATGAGGAGGATTTATTGACATGAAAAATAATTGTCAAAATATAGCACCAAGCTATAAAGGTTATAAAACAGTATGTTTTCATTCATTTTTGGAAAAATATAACAAAAGTAATTTATACACATAAGCATGCAGAGAAAAGTCTGAATGGTTACACGAAACATTGGCAGCATTTGTCTCTGGACAGAGGAATTATGGGTAATTCTCTGTGTAAGAAATGAAGTCTGGAAGTCTCAGCACATTCCAGACTCTTGGCCCTGCATGCAGACGATGAAACTGAGGCTTGGGAATCTACCTGTCTGCCTCAGCCAACTTCTTCTTTATGTTATTTTAAATTTATTTTATTGAAGTATAGTTGATTTACAATGTGTTAATTTCTGCTGTGCAGCAAAGTGATTCAGTTATACATATATGTACATTCTTTTCCAGATTTTTTTCTATTATGGTTTATCATAGAATACTGTATACAGTTCCCTGTGCTATACATTAGGACTTTGTTGTTTATCCATCCTATATATAATAGTTTGCATCTGCCCATCCCAAACTCCCAATCCATCCCTCCTCCACACCCCCTCCCCCTTAGCAACCACAAGTCTGTTCTCTATGTCTGTGAGTCTGTTTCTGTTTCATAGATGAGTTCATTTGTGTCATATTTTAGATTCCACATATAAGTGATATCATATGGTGTTTGTCTTTCTCTTTCTGACTTCACTTAGCATGATAATCTCTAGGTCCATCCATGTTGCTGCAAATGTGCCTCAGCCAACTCTTTTTTTTTTAATATTTATTTATTTTTGGCTGCATCGGGTCTTAGTTGCAGCACGTGGGATCTTTTGTTGCAGCGCACCGGCTTCTCTCAGTTGTGGTGCACAGGCTCAGTAGTTGTGGCGCAGACTTAGTTGCCCCACGGCATGTGGGATCTTAGTTCCCCGACCAGGGATCGAACCCTTGTCCCCTGCAATGGAAGGTGGATTCTTAACCACTGGACCACCAGGGAAGTTCCCTCAGCCAACTCTTAAGAGTCTAAAGAGACCCAGCTAAGATTGTGAACTCCTAAAGGTAAGGCAGGTGTGTTATTTTATTCTATGATTTTAATTAACCATTTAAATGTGTACAATTCAGTGGCATTTAGTACATTCACAATATTGTGTAACTACCACCTCTATCTAGTTCCAAAGCATTTTCTTTACCCCAAAAGGAGACCTGTTAGTCAGTAGGTAGTCACTCCCTATTTCCACCGCTCCCGAGCCCCTGGAAACCACTAACCTGCTTTCTGTCTCTATGGATTTACCTATTCTTGATGTTTCATTTAAATGGAAACACGTAATATGTGAACTTTTAAGTTCAGCCTCTTTCACTTTTGTTCTCAAAGCTTACCCATGTCCTAGCATGTATCAGTTCTTCATTGCTTTTCATGGCTGAATAATGTTGCATGGTATGGATAGACCACATCTGTTCATCCAGTCATCCATTGATGGACACTTGAATTGTTTCTACCTTTTGGCTATTGTGAATAGTGCTGCTATGAACATTCTGCACAAGTGGTTGTTTCAACCACTGTTTTCCATTCCTTTGGTATATACCTAGGAGTGGAATTGCCGGGTCATATGGTAAGTCTGTTTTAACGTTTTGAGGAGCTGCCAAACTGTTGTCCAGAGTTTTCCTTTCCTGCCAGCAGTGAGTCTTATTTGGTTTTAATCTGCCTCAGCACTATGCAGGTACATACAGGGAAGGAGAGACAGCTGTTATTCACTGAGATATTAGATGCCTGGCACTGTGAGAAAGCACTTTTCCTATGCTGTACTATTTGATATTGGCAGCAACCTAAGAGCTAAGGTTGATATTGTTTCCATTTTACAAATGGGAAACCGAAGCCCACAAGCCTGAGATACCCAACCCACAACCCCATAGAAAATGGCAGGGTGGGACCCAAGCCTTGGCAGCTCTGACTTGAAGGCCTGAACAGTTTGCTTTTCCAGTACCACATGCTGACCCCAACAGGCAGCTGTCTGACAAGTGAATTATTAAGTAGTGTAAAGCACTGTATTCCAGGAGAACCAGCTCTGTCCGCTGGGATGCAAGATTCACCTACAAGCCTCATGACGCCCCTATCACCAGCGGTCAGACCATACTTGAACAAATTCCAATACGTGACTAAGGCTCTGTTCTTTCTTCAAGATCCAGTTTAGTGCTACCTTCTCCATCAAGACTTCTGACCCCTCCCAAGCAGACGGATCTTGTATCTGCTCCCTCTTTGAAGCCTTTGCACTTCTCATTAAGCACTTATATCACTGTTAATTTGTTACTTGCTTAACAAGTAACTGTTAACTTATTACAAACAGTTACAAGTAACTGGATAAATTATTTTATTTTTATATTGCCTATAGGAGCCTGATTATAATAGGTAATTATATTTTTGAAATCACTGTTATTCCCAGAGTTGTGGGACTTGAGAGCAGCATGTCAATGAAATCCCATGCTTGCATTTATGAAGAACATTTGCCTAATAGACCAGCTTAGTCCAGAAATGGGCCAATGAAATGGAAGGTAGACAAGAGTCATAGTGTTTTAGAAGCCTCAGAAAGAGAAGGAAAATGACCTGGAAAGAACATCATCTCCCCTGATCTCTCATCGGGGCTCCCAATAACCTAGCCTCAGGTCAATGCCCTGGTCTCCCACTGAGAACTCATAACTTAGTGAGAATGAGAGGAAATAACAGCAAATTATTTCAAGGGGAAAGAAAGTGGACTAATAGGTCCTTGGCAGGATGTTCAGAAATCCTAGAACAATGATTCAGCTCTACAGAAATGTTTCTAATCTAACCTAACCTTTTAACAAATTTAGCAAAAGGGAGATGGTATCAGCACTCAAATTAGGATAACTGGAGCTGATCTTACAGATATAGATCACCAGAGGTCCTAGTTATGAAGGTGTGGATGGGTAGAGGGGAACCAGACGTGTTATTGCTCAGAGGCCTGAAGTGAGGCGGAGGGAGAGGTGACAGGAACCTGACCCAGGAGTTGAGTAGCGCAGACCGCCCTAAGAGGTTCAGGGCCAAAGCCAGCCTAGGGGTCCTTGCAGGGAGGGGCCAGAAGAATAAATACCCTGGCCTCATTCTCCTGCTAGCCTCCCCCCTTCACACACACTGGCCAAACCCAAGTAGAAGCCATGGGGAAGGGAGGACTTCTTGCTGGGTACATGGTAAGTCAGCCTCCAGGGCAGAGAGAAGAGTGGAGAAAGATGAAGGGTGACCTGGAGGGAACAATGGGACACTACTGGCACAGAGGATATGAAAACAAGAACAGGCAAATTTGATGAATACAAACTTTGCTCATTGCACCCAATCAACCTAGAGAGCTGTGCTTTACTCAATATTGTAACATGGAGTACAGATGGCACGTCAGTCAGCAAAACAAAGCCAGGAGCAGAGAAGCAGCTGCAACCCCAGCACAGGTTCCAGAGCAGAGGAATTGACTACTGTAGTTTGCAGACAAGTGGAAAGGTCATCAAGGGGAAAAGCAGAATGAGAATGGCAGCAGGAGGCCTGAAATAACCTGTGAGCCATGAGGCTCCTTCTAAAAAGAAGGTGCAGGGCTTGGGAGCAGTTCTTGTAGTTCTTCTGAGTGTGTGGTGGGGAGGGGAATAGGGGATTAAAGACCATTTCACTGTAGTTACAGCCTTAGTTGTTCCCAAGACTGGGGAGATGGGGAGCAACAATGATTGCCTGGGTAACAGAGCCCCCTTCCCTCACCTTATCCCAGAGACAGCTGGCTTTTTACTTTAATATGTAACCCTTGACTAGGGGGCCAGATAAGGGTGTCCTACCAAACTGCATCCCTTCTCTGCCAGCACCAAAGTCCCTATAATTACAGCTTGCTTTTGCTGGGGAGCCTTTAGGCTCTGAAGCAACCTGGTTAATTTAGGAACAAAGAACGTTGTTCCTAAATTGCATCAATTATTTTAGAGAAAAAGCTTGTGGAGCTTACGTTACCTTCTTTCCCAGGAAATGGCATTACTTTTTCTTTTTTCTTCTTCAGCCAAAGGCTCACAAAGAGTTGAAAACATTATAAATAGTTACAGAAATAACTATTTATAACACTTTCAAAACACTTCTTCATAACAAACTAATAAACAGTTCAACTTCACCAGTAGTCTGACAACTCAAAATGGTGAAAGTGTTGAAAAGTTAAAAGGCATTGTTGGCGACTCTGCTGAGACTGGCACTCTTGTGCCAATTACAAGTGCAAAATGGCACCTTTCTGGTATTAAAAAATTCATATCCTCTTCCCTAATAACTCCACTTCAGGGAAGCTATCCTAAAGAAAGAGATGTGTACAGAGATTTATTTGCAAAAGCGAAATGAAAAATTGAAAGCAATGTCATTGTATAAAAATAGAATTACATATGTGATGTTTCACATTGATTAAAACATGTTTGAGAGTGATGGCACAGGAAGAAGCAGTGTGATGGAGTCATTAGGAGCATAGAATCAGGGGTCACTCAGATAGATCTGAGTTTTAATTTTGACCACAAGCACTTTGAGCTTTACGGCAGCTTTGACTCCCTAAGCTTCAGGGGAAAAGATGCCTTCATAATGGAGAGGTCTGGCAGGGGGTGGGGACCACCTTAATGAAGTGACCAAACTGTATCACCAATGATGAGGCCAACTGACATGCTGTGCCTCCCAACAATACACAACTGGAAGGACACAAAATCTATCTACTATCATTCCCCCAAATTTTTAAACTGACTCGAATCATGAACAAACTCATTCTGAAATTCTGGAACACATCTAGGGTACTCGTCAAAGAATGTCAACATCACTTAAAAAAAAAAAAAGAAAGAAAGAAAGATTGTTCTATGGGACTTCCCTGGCGGTCCAGTGCTTAAGACTTTTCCTTCCAATGCAAGGGGTGCAGATCTGATCCCTGGTCGGGAAGCTAAGATCCCACATGCCTTGTGGCCAAAAAACCAAAACATAAAACACAAGCAATGCTGTAACAAATTCAATAAAGACCTTAAAAATGGTCCACATCAGGACTTCCCTGGTGGCACAGTGGTTAAGACTCTGTGATCCCAATGCAGGGGGCCCAGGTTTGATCCCTGGTCAGGGAACTAGATCCCACAGGCATGCTGCAACTAAGGAGCCTGTGTGCCACAACTAAGGAGCCCACCAGCTGCAACTAAGACCCGGCACAACCAAATTAAATAAATATTTAAAAAAATAAAAATACTTATGAATAAATATTTATAAAAAATGGTCCACATCAAAAAAAATCTTTAAAAAAAAGATTGTTTTAGATTAAAGGAGACTAAGAGACATAACAACTAAACACAATGTAGGGTGAAGTGCCATAAGGTCTGCAATTTACTTTCAAATATTTCAGAAAAGCAAACAAATGTAGCAAAATGTTAACAAATAGTGAAATCACATGAAAGTCACATGGATGTTCATTGTATTATTTTCAGTTGTTCTGTAGGTTTGAAACCTTTTGAAATAGAGCTCAGAGACTAAATTTGCTTCCTTGAAGGTGGTAAAATCTCTTAGGGTTGTAGAGAGGACTATATGAGGCAGTGCATATAAAGAGCTTAGCGCAGCACATGCAAGAAACGCTAACGATGTGCTTTGGTACCTTATTATTTATGACCACAATGGAAATATATGTTTGTCCCCTAAGGATTTCTACCTCTCCATTCTCTATCATGGTGCAGGATCGCACTCCCCCACCCCTTTTGATGTTGGCATGGCCATGTGACTGGACAGTGAAACATGAGATAAGCGATATCTGTCACTTCCACATGGGAGCTTTAAGAGCCACCATGTAACTCACAGCATAACTTCCAGCTGTGCAGTGACCCACAGAGCACATGCTGACATAAAGCCTTTGGCTGACTGGATTCCTGAGTCACTGCAATGAGTCTTCCTACTGATTCACAGTGGCTATGTGGAGTGAGCAAGACAATCTTTTGTCGTATGAAACCAATGAGCTTTAGGGACCCTAAATTACAGCCTAATCTAACCTAGGAGTCCAGAAACTACTGCCCTCTGGTCAAATCTTGCCCATCACTTATTTTTGTAAATAAAGTTTTACTGGGATACAGCTGTGTGTATCATTATATACTGTCTGTGGATGCTTCAGCACTACAACAGCAGGAGCTGAGTAGGTGCAACAGACACCATATGGCCTGTAGAACTGAAAATACGTACTACCTTGTCCTTAACAGAAAAGTTTGCTGACCCCTAACCTACTCTATCTTGACTGACACAATCATATTTTAAGACAAAATAGAAAACAAACAAAAAAAAAACCAAAGCATTTATAAAACATGACTTTTAGCTGTAAAACCTCGGGCAAGTTATTTATTACTTCTACAACCTTTTAGTTGCCTTTGTGTAAAATGAGAGTATTAACAGTATCTACCTCATATGATGCTGTGATAATTAAATGAATTCTTGCATGTAAAAACTTGGAACCAGGAGGCTTGGAACAGCAATGCTGGAGTAGCCAGAAGGAAGTGCAGGAATATGAGCTGAGGGATATAAAGTCATGAAAACAAGAACTCAGTACATTGTAGACACCCGATAAATGTTAGCAATTATTCCACTTACATAAAAATAAAATATATTTGAACAGAAACAGAAGACTAGAAGGCAGTAACAAATAACAGTAACCATGGTTATCTTTTAAAATATTAAGAGATAGGATCAGGAATGGTTTTATTTTTTTTCCTTTGTTACCACTCCATGCTTTAAATTTTTCTACAACAAACATAATAGATTTTACAATCCGGGAAAAATAATGAATGGTTTTTATAATTGCTGAAAATTTTTAATATTTCTGTCATTTCACAAAACATCTTTTGTTGACATCCTACAAATGATACCATCCAATAATGTCCCAATGCTTTCTTCTTGCGTAGATAGTTTATATATCTGTAAAAATAAAAGACAGATTATGACATGCTGACATATTCATGTACTACTAATTTTCCTTACACGAGCATGTATATGTGAATTAATTTATTACGCAATTATTGGGATAATGGTGTAAAATCACAATGTGATTAAAGTATGGAAAATAGATGACAGTTCACCACTTACATCAAAAGTTTCAATTGCAGTTATGGTGATAACTCTCTAAACATAGAAATACATTTGTACCAGTTTTAAAAGCATACATCTAGACATTAACTTCATACTACATTGTGTAAGATATAGATATTTAAATGTACTGTGTAAGGTATAGATATTTAAAATTATCTATTCTTTTAAAAAGAATGCATTGGGCTTCCCTGGTGGCACAGTGGTTAAGAATCCGCCTGCCAATGCAGGAGACACGGGTTCGAGCCCTGGCCCGGGAAGATCCCACATGCTGCCCGTGAGCCACAACTACTAAAGCCTGTGCTCTAGAGCCCACGAGCCACAACTACTGAGCCCGTGTGCCACAACTACTGAAGCCCGCGTGCCTAGAGCCCGTGCTCGGCAACAAGAGAAGCCACCACAATGAGAAGCCTGCGCACTGCAACGAAGAGTAGCCCCCGCTTGCCGCAACTAGAGAAAGCCCGTGCGCAGCAATGAAGACCCAACGTAGCCACAAATAAATAAATAAAATTATATATATAAAAAAAGAATGCATCAACTAAGTTTTTAATTATGTTACATAAACCTGCATTTCCAATTCTTTGCATCTATAATTATTTTTAAAGTAACTTTTAATTATATTAACCTTTCTTAAAAGTTAAAAATATATATAGAAGCATTGGTGTTCAGTAAGCAAACAGTATTATTCCACATCTATCATGCTCTTTCTAAAAATACAGGCTTACAAACCTTTTTGACTTCCGTAATATTTGTTATTTCAGGGAGATTTTTGAGAGAAACTTGATGACCTTCTACCTGAGATATTAGGTATTCTTGATTTATTTGTTTTTCTCCCTCTTCAATACAAGCAATCAGAACTGAAGTGTCATTTGCTGAGATACCAAATTTTTTCAAGGCCTCTGAAATCTAAGGGGGAAAAAAAAGACAATAAAACCAGTAGTTTCAACATCTGAAATCTCTCCCCATTTGTGCTCTTTCCTGGTCAGATTCTTATTTTTCATATCCTAATGGTTTTCTCTGTCTACAGTTTTTC
This sequence comes from Monodon monoceros, assembly GCF_005190385.1. Lineage (NCBI taxonomy): Eukaryota > Metazoa > Chordata > Mammalia > Artiodactyla > Monodontidae > Monodon > Monodon monoceros. The sequence continues at coordinate 26,026,652 of NW_021703775.1, read as the reverse complement.
AACAATCCCTTCCTAATATCTACCAGCTCTGCCTCTTGAGTACTCCCTGCTCAAAGCTGCACTTCATTCCCATAGAGTCAAGCCTGGACTTGGCATGGCGCACAAACACCCACTCCCCCTGGACCTAAGTGACCCTCTAGCCATGCACTCCTGCCCTCTAGCCAGTCGGGACTGTTTGGGGCTCCCGTCATTTCATACTTTTTTGCCTGGGCTCACACTTTGCCCTCTGCCTGGAGTGCCCTCATCTTTCAAGGTCCAGTTCAAATGTCACTCCCCTTGCACTTTCCTCCTTACAGAATGAATTGCTTCTTTGTTCCCACAGATTTGCATTATTATTCCCATTATATCAATTATCTTAGGGCATTTGGACTTTGTCTTGTTCATCTGCCTTCCTCAGAAACATATTTGTTTCTTCTGCCCCTACAGCTGGAACAGACACAAGCTCAACAGATGTTTATGAATTGTACAGTCTCCTGAGTTATTTCAGTGATCTCAAAGAAACAATAGTAACCCAGTAATTTTCCCCCAGGTACTGGGGAATTCTATCACCACACATTTTATAAACTTTTCAAACGTCTGTATTTTGAACTATGCCATGGGTTTCCTAACTTTTCTCTTGATGTCAGCACTTGATTGTGTTGTTAATAGTAGCAGTAATACTAAAACTTTGTCAGCAAAATTACATTTTTTTTCAAATGTGCCCCTGGTAGAATATTTTAAACTCAACAACTTTGATTTCTATCAGTATCTCAAACCACAAACTCTTCCTATGCACTGGGTGTGTGAGCATGTGTTAAAGGGCTGTTCTAGGTCCCAGGCAGACTTCTGGTGTATGGAAAAGACATGGGTTCTATCCTCAGAGAGTTTATGGGGAGAACGAAAGATACACATGATAACACACAAATATCCATGCCTAATTTTTATCATTAGATTTAAATATCACTTAGAGTGATCTTCCTGACTCTCTATGGTCAGGAAGGACAAATAAAACTATCCTCACTTAATTTAGCTAAACTTTAGTTTACTCATATGTGAAGTGACTCCAAAGCTTATTTGTCTAGTAAGAGGCAATACTAAACCTCAACTCTCTGTCCAGCATTCTTTCTTCACTATTATTTTTGTTTGTTACTAACAACAGTCTCCAACCCAACAATAAGTACAAAGGCTACCATGACAAGGTCAAAAGATATAAAGTAAGTAAATTCCATATTAATTACATTGTTATTTGGGGAAAGATTGAAAATAATTTCAGTAGATAGAGTTCTTGTCTTCATTTTTCCCAGTTTGTAGAGGTGAACTGCTTTGTTTGCTGCCACAAGTATCTGAAATGGATCGACAATCTACCAAAGAGAACAAAAAGAATTACGTACAGAGAATCTGGAGTACTCTGAAGACATATGCCCTATATCATGGTAACTCCAGTGTCAGGCTGTTTTACTTCATCACAATTCTTACGGACTACATTTTCAAAATTTTCAAAATCTCAAGGGCCTACGGTGTTTAGAAAATCACAGAATTTTACAGCTGCAAGCAACTTAGGTAAATAGTAAAAAGTTTTAAAACAACACTTATTGCGGGCTATTATTATGGGAAAGGCCATATTCTCAACATTTTACCTTCATTTTCTATACTTCTCAAAACGACCCTATGATATCTGTATCATTATTCACATGCAATAGATGAGGAAACCAAGGCAAAGGATGAGTTGGAATTCCAGTTCTGTCACTTACCACCGAGGGAACCTGGGCAAATTCCTTAGTGTTTTATCTGTAGAAGCAGATAATCACCATACTTACTTCACAGGGTTGTTATGAAGATTAAGTGAGTTCGCGGTATATGTAAAGAACTTAGAACAATGCCAGGAACCAAATTAGCACTATATAAAGGTTGGCTACCACTTGCTCAAAGTCATAATAAATGGCACATCTGGGATTTAAGTCCTGCTGATTCTACCACTATGCAATGTCTCCTTTACAGAGATTTTCTAGTTCAGAAGAGAAGATGGAGATCCGGGCATCTGCCATCACATCAGAGCTAGACCACCTTTCACATCTCCAAGGGCAGGCCCTGGCACTTCGGCTTCTATTCACTGTTAAATTCAAGGCTGGCCAAATCTGATTCCACTCTACAGCTTGGACAAGAACTTTTTACCTGAAGATAGCAGTTTTAGGCTAACCTATAACGTCATGAAAAATCATCATATTCTTAAACTCCCCATATAGTTCACTCATTCCCACGAGTACTTACCACTGTAGGATTTATTAATGAGCCGTCAATGGCACCTTCCATGGCCTTTTTCCTCAAGTCTCCAGCATTTTCTACATCTTTAAATAACAGAAGGGTCACCCTGTATTCGGGAAATAGGTCCAGCTGATGTGTTAACTGCATTTCATCGATAAGCAAGATTCTATTGCACAAGACCAAAAGACCAAAAGTTTACAACGGTAAGTCACTAACAAACAAATATCCTTACTAACAATTAAATATATTAAAGTAACTTGAATAATGAGATGTAGAACTGTTAAACTAGAAAAATCCACCCCAAAACATTTGGCATTCTCATGAGACACTGTCTTCCTAACCCTGCTGAGCTGTTTCTAGCTTCCTTTACCATTCCTGGGAAAGGATCAAGGTTGACACCTGGCCCCCTGGCTGTGCAGATAAGGCAGGCTCTGATGCATGGAAGAAGGGCAGCTTCCCAACAGACAACTAGGAGCAGAAAACTAAAAATTGTTTAGACCACAGGTTAATTATAGCATTAAGGAAAACTCACTCTAACTTGGTCTTTTTAGCTTTCTGATCTCACCATTTGTTTATATTTTAGCAGAACCTAGACACAAATATAAAGAAAATAATCTTATAGAAGAAAGTATGACACAACTCAAAGATATTCATTTCACACATGGGAATTTAGCCACGAGGGTACAATTCTTAAATGATAATACTGACCCTTTATAGACGTAAATTTAACAAGGACAGAAAATACAAATAACTGGAAAGACATAATCTATCTTTGAAATGGAAAAACTAAGCACTGCAAAAATCTGATCTTTAAAACAATTTCAATTAAAGTCCCAATGAGATATTTGGGTGAGGCAATTTTATAGGTTCATTTTATCCTTTTACCTACGTTCCATTGCTAACATTTTTCTTAAGGAATAAATTGGCAATCTGAAGATTTATGTAATAAGATGTCCTTCTCATCATCATAAGAGTAAAAAGTTGAAAACCTACCTAACTAGTAACAGGGGATTGGTTTTTACAAAATAACCACTAAAAACTAGTCTTGAAGAGTAGTTAAGGATGTGTAAATATAGCAATAAATAACATTAAGTACTTCACATCTGATTGGAAAACAAAACACAAAATGTGACATAAATTGTGGGGTTTTTTAAAAGGTACACAAAAAGAAAAAATATTGAAAGAAAAATACAACAAAAACTTATCCTTGACTTGCTGGAATTACATCTGATCTTTTCTGTTACAATCAGGAAAGAATAAAATTTGTGAATAATGTCCTAGCACACAGCAGTTCAACCTTTATTATCATGATAACGTCCAATGGAAAAAAAAAAATAGATACAGACAGAATGTATACCCAATTATACAAAAGGATGCACTCAGAAAGCAAAAACATAAAGGAAGCACACCAAAGTACGGCCATCTTGGATAGCAGAATTGCAGGTAATTTTTACTGTTTTCTATAAAAAATATTTTTGTGTGTATGTTCTGAATTTTCTGCAGTGTGCACACAAAATATAATGAGTACATATAACCAGGGAGGAAAAAACTTTTTGTGGTTTTTTTTTTACACTAGGGGAAAAAGGTCCCCTAGCAAACGTCAAATTGGTTTGTTTTGTTTTATATAATTCACTCAGGTCAGAAACTTCGAATCATCGTTGGATACTAACCTCTCACTCAAATCCCATATCTAATCCAAAAGTCTTGTCAATTTTTAATTATCAACTCGACAGCTCCAATTCTCTCCTATACCCACTGCCACCACCGTAGGCCACCATCTCTCATCTACATCTGTGACCTCCTAGAAGTGGTCGCCTCACCATTCCTGCCCTCCTATCATCCAACCTCCACCCACGGGCGTTCCAAACTCTATGATCTGAACCCTTCCTCCCTCTTCGGCTTCCTAGCGCACCCCTCCCCTGATCGCGCTCATTCCGCCACCGCCGCACTTGACTTCTCAGCTTCAATTCACCAAGATCCCGCCCCCACGCGCCCTCTAGGACAGGCAGTTCCCCTGATGCAATCCTCCCTCCCTTCAACTCGCCGGTAAGAGCCCATTTACCAGCGCGCCCAGAACCCAGGACTAGCTCCATATTCTACGAGCTCCTCTGTCACAACTTTGATGAGTCGCGGCCTTATCAGGATGATGTATCGTCAGCTGACACATCAGGGAGAGACTAAGCAGATCATTGCCGGGCTGCATCCTAGGGCCGGGCCTCGGGAGGCGCTCGATAAACGAGGAAGCCGAGGATCACACCTGTTGTCTAAAAAACGGGTGCCGGGACTGCGTCTTCCGTTCCCGCCCGGCCAGCTCTTGCTCGGCGAGGACTCACCGTCGCGTCCCTGTTCGTCTCGTAAGATCTTCCCCACGGAAACAAAGCCCTGAACTTCCGGAAGATCGCCCTCAGCTGCGCCCCTTCTCCGCCCTCCCGGCACACCCTTCTTCCCCGGCTTGAATCGCATCAGCGGACGCGAAGGAGAGCCGGGGCTCCGTCCACCACTTCCGGCGAGGGAGGAGGCGAGACTCCTCCGGCAGGGCTGGAAGCTGGGGGGATCTGTGTGGGGCTCCGTCCGGTCCTTAAGCACCTTGACCTTGGACGAGACGTCCTCAGTTTCCTCCTGTGCAAAGAAAAGTATTGGCTCCAATGAGCTCTACGTACGTCTCCGCTGCTCGAGATTCAACAGTTCTTTTTCGAGGCAGGCGGGATTCAGTTTGCTTCTTGTTCTGGGTACGCTCACTGGGGAAGGATCTCCTGGAGCCGAACGCAGTCGGTGACCTACCTGAGGTACTTCAGAGAGAGGTGACAGTACGTTAATGGAGTCAACCTCTTCATTCAGCAGGCTCACAGATTTGACTTGTCATCCTTAAATGTATCAGCCTCTAAAAGAGGAGGTAATCCGCTGAATAGGCTGCAGGGAATTATTTTCCATGTTTTTTATGCTTGGGGCTCATGTTGGTCAATACTTTTCTTTAAACAAAAAGACAGGTAAATAAAAAATAGGGTGGATATATGCTATGGAGAAAAAACCAGAGGAAATGAGGTAATGTCAGGCCGTGGGTATTACTATTTTAAATAGGATGGTTAAGAAAGATCTCACCAAAAAGGGCCATTTGAACAGTGACTGGAGGAGGTCTGGAAGCAAGTTCTGTGTGTATTTGAAGAGCAGCATTCCAGGCAACAAAGAGTGTTCAAAGGCTGAGACAGATATGGCCTTAGCCTATTTAAGAAAGAGCAAAGAACCTTGTGGCTTGAGCACAGTGGGAATATATATGAAAAAAAAAATTGTTCTGACAGAAGACTGGTATCCAGATTATGTGAAGAACTCCAACTCAAAAATTATGAGACAACCTAATTAAGAATAGGAGACATTTTTGAACACACTTCACAAAAGATATATGAAAGGCCAATAAAAACTTGAAAAAATGCTCAACATCATTATTCATCAGGGAAATACAAATTAGAAACATAATGAGATACTACTACATACCCGTAAGATGACTAAAATTTAAAAGACCTTAAAATTTTTAAATACCAAGTGTTGTCAGACATGCAGAACTAGAACCCTCACATGTTGCTAGTCCGAGTATAAAATAGTATAACCACTTTGGAGAAGAGTTTGGCAGTTTCTTAAAAAATTAAATGTGTTCTTACCATACCCAGCAGTTTCACTCCTTGGTATTTACCCAGAAGTGAAAATGTGTCCACACAAAGGCTTGAACGTGAATGTTCATAGTAACTTGACTCATGATAGCCCCAAACTGGAAACAACCCAGTGCCCAACAACACATCAATGGATAAACAAATTGTGGTAAACTAATGTCATGAAATACTATTCAGTAATAAAAGGAATGAACATACTTATAACAATACTTGCCACATGGATGAATCTAAAAACATGCTCAGCAAAAAAGCAAGAAACTAAAATTATGTTACTGTATGATTCCATTTCTATAACTATAGGAATTGCAAATTTATTCTAGAGTGACTGAAAGCAAATTAGTGGTTGCTAGGAATGGGCAAGTGGGAGACACTGACTGAAAAGAACCCCCAAGGGAACCTTTGCATTCACGTGAAGACAATGTTCTATATATATATATATTTTTTTTTTTTTTTTTCGGTATGTGGGACTCTCACTGTTGTGGCCTCTCCCGTTGTGGAGCACAGGCTCCGGACGCGCAGGCTCAGCGGCCATGGCTCATAGGCCCAGCCGCTCCACGGCATGTGGGATCTTTCCGGACCGGGGCACGAACCCATGTCCCCTGCATTGGCAGGCGGACTCCCAACCACTGCGCCACCAGGGAAGCCCCAATGTTCTATATCTTGATGTGTTAGTTAAAAGGGAGTATGAATTTGTCAAAATTCATCAAATTATGTACTTTTAAAGAGTACATTTTATAAAATTATGCCCCAGTGAAGTCAATTAAAAAATAGACATAGAAAAAAAAAGTTATCTCAGTTCAGTGACTTGTCTGTGACCACCAAAAGCTGGAAACGACCCAAATGTTCATCAAGTGAATGGACAAACTGTATATCCGTACAATGGAATACAACTTGGCAGTAAAAAGGAAATCAACTATTGCTACATAAAATAACATGGATAAATCTCAAAATAGTCATGCTGAAAGAAAAAAGCCAGACATAAAAATAGTGTATACTGTATGACTCCATTTATATAAAACTAATTTATAGTGACAAAGCAAATCACCAGTGGCTTGGGTAGGGGGCCTGGGGTGGAAAAGGAGAATTACAAAGGGGCACTAGGAACCTTTGGGGTAATATCAATAGATGTGTTCTATCTTAATTGTGGTAATGGTCTCATGGATGTATACATGTCAAATTTATCAACCTGTTCACTTTAACAGTTGTACAGTGTATATGTCAATTATATCTCTAAAGCTGTTTTAAAAATCACAACACTACATCTGTATTAGAACAGCTCAAAGAAATGAAAAAACTGACAATATAAGTGCTGGTAAGAATGTGAGCAACTGGAGCCATTCCTGTGTCACGTGAAAAAAACCACCAAATGAAACCTGTATTTCTTGATAAACTGTTACTTGACGTCTCTGTATTCCTAAAAGGTATAAATATTTGTAGGATCTCAATGTCAAGTCAGTGGAAGAGCTCTGGTACTTCTTGGTCTCATATGTGTGGTTGAAAAATTAGTAGCTATGACTGCCAGATTTATTAACAAATAATAAATTTATGAATTTTATTATTTTTAAATTTTATTTATTTACTTTTGGCTGCATTGGGTCTTTATTGCTGTGCACAGGCTTTCTCTAGTTGTGGCTTGCAGGTGCTACTTTTTGTTGCAGTGTGCGTGTTTCTCATTGCAGTGGATTCTCTTGTAAAGCACGGGCTTTAGGTGCACGGGCTTCAGTAGTTGTGGCTCACAGGCTCTAGAGTGCAGGCTCAGTAGTTGTGGCGCACGGGCTTAGTTGCTCCATGACACGTGGGATCTTCCTGAACCAGGGCTTGAACCTGTGTCCCCTGCATTGGCAGGTGGATTCTTAACCACTGTGCCACCAGGGAAGTCCCTACATTTATGAATTTTAAATGAATTTTAAATGTAAATTTGTCTTGCTGAGGTCCTCTAGAAAGCAGAGCCTGAGGCAAGGATTAAAATGCTGGTATTTTATTTGGGATATGTAAGAACAGAGTTGTGAGGGTGAGGAACAGGCTTCACAATGAGACAAAAAGCCACACAGGTTGTTTGGTATATGTGTTCACTCAGCAGGCTGGACTTTCTTTGGGAGGCTTGAAAGGAAAAACCATTCCTGAGAGTAATCCACAGAAGGGAGAAAGAAGCGGGAATTTGCCTGCCAGGCTTCCTCCTGTCTTACACATTTCATTAATCAAGGCTCCTTCCATGGGAGCCAACTCCTCTACACTTCTGTTTATCATCTCACCCTTCTCTGGCAGTTCAGAAAGCCAGAGTTGTGGCCTGATATGTAGCATTTCCTCCAACTCTAACATGGGGGGATGGCTGAGAATGGAGAGGGCTTGGTATGGAGGCCCAGAGTTTAACTTGGGCTCTAGTCAGCTTAGAGAGTGTTAATTAGGTTTGCTGGCAAAGGCAAGACCGGGGAGTGTGGTCCAGGTGGCAGATGGCATCTTCAGGGAGGAGGAGGAGGTTGAGGGGATCTGAGACCATTCTTAGAACCTGTGTTTCACATAACAGGAGATATAAATGAAATAAATAGTGATACAAGGTACCTTGTAGAAAAAGGAGCATAATTCAGTAGGAGGGTAGGGTTGGGAGAGAAGGCTTTACTGAGGAGAGGGGGCTTCAAGAATGATTTGTTCACAGAGGCTGTAGGAGAGCCATTATAGCCAAGGGAACTACCTGAAAGACAAAGATACCGTGGCATAAACATGTATAATGTTGTGGTCAAGAAACAGCTGGCACACTGAAGAATGGAGTGGAACACAGCAGAGGCTTTGAAAAGTCAGCTGGGAGGCAGATCACACAGGGCTCTGACAAGGAGTTGGAAATGGATTCTGAAGGCCGTAAGCCATTAAAGGTTTCCAAGAGGGGAATAACATTAATGAGCTTGTTTTAGGACATAATTCTGGGGCAGTTGTTAGAATTACATTAGAAAGGTGGCTCAGACAGGATCTAGATAGGGCCTACCTCCATAGCAGGAGTGTTTGTAGTTGATTTTGTGGGTCCAAATCATGACTTAGGGCACTGAATGGCCTACACTCCTGGGACATGAGGCATAAAAATCAAGCTTACCAGACTAAGGTTAAACCCAAAACCAATTTAAGTGGCAAAGTCTCATTACACTGGCCAGATTGAACTCATGCCTATATCTCTACTCTTTACTTAAACCCTACCAAGAAGATAAGACTCCTAAAGATTAAGAACTCACAAGAGGATGGGGGGGATGATGAATGGTAGACAGAGAGAGAGAGAGAGAGAGAGAGAGAGAGAGCAATAAAAATTTCAAAGATATTAACTCTCAGAATGGAGAAAAATAAAACCTAATTGTGTGCAGCAAGGGGACGCTAAACAAAAGTCAAGGTGACTGACCACCTTATTACAAGTCTACCATACACTTCCATCAGCTCTGAGTGCCTCAATCTTAAGTACTAAATGACAGGCAAAGATCACCAGATATTTCAAGATCACATCTAACAGGAGAGAAAGGCATCAACAAACAGGAAAAAACAAAAAAACAAAAACAGCTGACACAGGGAACAGAAGAAACTTAAAAATTGATAACTTTAGAGAGAAAAAAGATAATGCATTCATTTAAAAAAATAAAAGAATGAAGTGCCTGAGGAAAAAAACATTCAGAAAAGAAGAGCTAGCTCTTGGAGATTAAAAACATATAGCGGGGGCTTCCCTGGTGGCGCCGTGGTTAAGAATCCGCCTGCCAATGCAGGAGACACAGGTTCGAGCTCTGGTCCGGGAAGATCCCACATGCCGCGGAGCAACTAAGCCCGTGCACCACAACTACTGAGCCTGCACTCTAGAGCCCACGAGCCACAACTACTGAGCCTGCGAGCCACAACTACTACTGAGCCCACGTGCCGCAACTACTGAAGCCCGCGCGCCCTAGAGCCTGTGCTCGGCAACAAGAGAAGCCACCACAATGAGAAGCCCGCGCGCCGCAACGCAGAGGAGCCCCCGCCCGCTCCCCGCAACTAGAGAAAGCCCGTGTGCAGCAACAAAGACCCAGTGCAGCCAAAAATAAATAAATAAATTTATTTTAAAAAAAAACATATAGTAGAAAAAATATGTATATAATATGTAGCAGAAAACCTAAACAATCAACAGAAGGGTGGAAATAAAGCTGATAAAATTCTTGTGATTTAAAAAAAAGAAGAAAGGAAAGATTAAAAATGGAAAAAAAATATATATATATATAATTAACTTAGAGGTACATTTCAGAAAATCCAATAGTCAACTAATAGAAGTTTCCCAAAAAGAAGATAGAGAAGGTAAAGTGAAAAGAAAATTTCCCAGAACTGATGCACATAGCCTGCCAGACTGGAAGACCTCACTTAGTATCTAGCATTATGAATTTAAAAAATACCCACACTAAGTCATATCGTGAACTTTCAGGACACCTGAAACAAAGATCCTAACGCTTGCAGAAAGAAAAATTACAGGTCACAAATAAAAGTTCTGGAATCAGAATAGCACAAGGCTTCAAACAGCAACAATGAACTATGGAAAACAATGAATAAATGCATTTTAAAGTGCTTACCTACAATTGTACAGTCTATCAAACTATCAGTGCAGTGGAAGAATAAAATAAACCCATTTCAGATATGCAAAAGCCTCAAAAAATTTACATCCCATTAATCCTTGGGAAACCACGGAAGGATATGCTCCACCAAACAGGGAAGTAAACCATGAACGCAGCAGCTGTGGATCCAGGAAACAGAAGAGGGGTATAAGAAAGGACCAGGGTGAAGGCAAAGAGAAATCTCAGGGCAAGAGCTATGCCCCAGGTGTAGAGAACAACCAACGTGCCTGTCATGTGTTGAGCTGTGCTCCCGCAAAAGTCATATGTTGAAGTTGTCCTAACCACCTGGACTTCAGAATGTGACTGTACTTGGAGATGGCGTCTTTAAAGAGGTAAGTTTAAATGAGGTCATTAGGGTGGGCACTAATCCAATATGACTGGTATCCTTATAAGAAAAGGAAATCTGGACGTAGACACAGAGGGAAGACCATGTGAAGACCAAGGGAGAAGATGGCCATTTACAAGTCAAGGAGAGAGGCCTCAGAAGAAACCAGCCCTGCCAACAGCTTGACCTTGGACTTCTGGCCTCCAGAAGTGAGAGAATAAACATCTGTTGTTTAAGCCACCCAGTCTGTGGTACTTTTTTATGGCAGCCCTGGCAAACTAAAGACAGTGCCCAACCTAGAACAGGTCAAGAACAAGTCCAATCAATCCAGGAAAGATTTCAAACAAAAAAGAATCTGATGTGTTTACCCTATCCACACTGAGAAATGTTACAGTGGTGTTAGAGATCTGGAGGATGAATTAGTGATAGGTTCATAGGAAAAGACACAAACAAAAATGAAGGGGACAAAATGGTGTTAAGAATGGAAACACACTCGTACACGATGGTTCAGAGGTGAATGATACTTACCTAGCAAATAACATAAACTTAGAATATTGATTTAACCAAAAGTTGGGAAATAACTGTCCTGAAAAGATGAGGGGAACAGAAGTGTGTATGTGGACAGATGATGTGAAAGAGCTAAATTCTCATCTTCCACAGTAGGAAGTCAATAGACAGTATCAGAAACTGAAAAATCAAGACGTGGTAATATACGCCTAGTATTTAAATATGGAGGCAAATATTAGAAAATAATGCTAAAATACTTTAAGTGGTTGCCTTTGGGTAGAAAATAATGCACAAATACTTAAAGTGATTGCCCTTGGGGAGTGACAATCAGGGGATAGGGCAGGGGTGCTGATGGGAAGACTACTCTTTCATAGAAATCTCGGTAGAACTATTTGAATTTTAAACTATTGGGTTGGCCAAAAAGTTCGTTTGGGTTTTCCGTAACATCCTGCAGAAAAACCCAAACGAACTTTTTGGCCAACCCAATACTTACCTGTGTTTTTTTAATAAAAATAAAAAATTTTAAAAGCTTAAACAGACCACTAAAGACCTTTAAAAAAGGTTGCTCGTCCCTTTACCCAGAGGACTTTCAGTGGTGTGATGTGAGAAGCCGGAAACACAGTGTGTTGAAGAATAAATGAGACACGAGATAGCAAAAGGAGACTGGTTTTCAATAAGCTGTGTTGATAAATGAAATGGGATGGGGACAGAGAGGACAACACGATCAAAGAAGTTTTTCAAAGGTGGCAGTGCTTTAAGATGACACTTCTGCTGGCAATGTCCTCCTCAGAAACTGCTTGCCAAGGAACTCCTTAAAACTATTAGATTAGCTGGACTCCCATGCCTGTCCCTGGTGGTTCTTTTTTTGCCTCACCAGTTGTCTTGCTGCGCCAGTATCTTTCCAAGGGAGAGTTCACGATGTATGCGAAGGAACAATTCCACAGAGCAGCCTTCTGGCAAGAAGAACTCTTGTATCTCTGTTAAATGTGGCTGGCAGAAAAAAACTTTCTGAGCCACCACCTAGATGAAAGGTAGCAACCTGACTGAGCTCATCGGACACAGACCAGGGAGTAGCTGAGTTAGAGAACTTCCTTAGGGTCAGCTTCCACATGATGTTCGTTTATAACACAGAACAGAGAAAACAACCATCATATGCAGTATCAGACTTTCCAGGATACAACGCTTCAAAATCAGAGACTTAAACAATGAAGCCAATTTGCCCAAGTATTCATCAAATATTTACCAAGGCTTATGATGTCCTGACAGTTAGACCCTTTCTTGAGCAAACAAAGGTTTCTGGCTTCCTCTGCAACTAAAAATAATTAACACCTCCCACATGATCCAGCTGTGTGTTCCAGAGGTAAACTAGCAGAAGGGGCAACTTAGAAAAAGTCAAGGTCAAGGCACCATTCCACTGTGAGAGGCAAGTGGAGAAAGACTGCAGCAGGTTACGTTCAACAAAGAAGCAACAACACAAGGAGCCATGCAAGTCTCCCCAGATATTCCAGGCTTTAAATGTCGCACCCTATTCTGTTCATCAAGCAACCTTTATATTCTATAAAAGTTTTCAAGTTTTCTGAGTAGCTCCACCCAGTTGATAACAATTACCCTGTCAGGTAAATTACCCAGCATTTAGCATTTACGCTTATCAGTTGGTCTCTCCTGCTCAATTGACAATCAATCCCTAAAAGTTTATCCAGTGTTAGATGGCGTATCTGACAATTCAGTGAAAGGAAATTGGTCAAATCCAACAATAGACTGCCAAAAGAAAGAAATGTCTAATCACAAAAATACTACAACTAATTACAAATAGTGATTAGGTTCTAAAGAGATTATCTCCTAGGTAGATTTTAATAGAAATCTTGAACAGTTTGGGGCCGGGGTGGTGGTGGGGGGAGATACCCTGATGATTGGGTAATAACAGAACATGACAAAAACACTATAAATTTTCTGCACACACACACATACATACACACACACATACACACACACACACACACACACACACTCTAACATTACAAGTCTAGTCAGAAGGAAATACACCAGAAAAGGAAGATAGAATTTTTAAAAATAATTTACAAGGGATGTTCTTTATTACTTTTATCAGTTCTAAAATACCATCCTCCTTTAAAAAAATTTAAGACTGGAATGACAGATTATTTCCTTCACTGTTGTAAATACTGCAAATTTATCAGCGGAGCTAAGGATCAATATAATTTTTCCTTAAGCTTGAACACATAAGGGAGCACTAAAATAGATTATAAACCTCATTTGACCTGATTTTATAAAAAGTCACTCTGGCTGTCTTCAGTCCTGTTCTGTCTCCAGGTAGATTTCCAGGGTAGGCTTGTGTCACTTGGTCCATCTATGATAGGTCGGATAGGGTAGTCTGTAGTAACTGCCAGGATACCACCTTCTGTTCTGCACTGCTTGACCGCCGTTTGGCTTCACATTCCAAGAGTACCTCCTGTGTAAACAGTCCTCTCCGTGGGGACCAGGAGGAGGAATATGGCCTCTCTGGTAAATGTTCCGATTCTGTGAAAATTTTCTTAAACAAAACAAAAGTAATACACCATTATTAGTTTTAATAAATATAAATAATAAGCTTTATAAAATTACACATAGATACTCTGGTTCTACTGTTTTCTACCTGTGTGATTTTAGCAGATAAAATTGCTTAATCTTTGGATTTCGTAGTTCTTTATAAAATAGAGCTAATAATACCTTCCATCTTCATGGATTGTTTTGAAGGTAAATTAAGATGATATACTTCAATTACCCACCACAATGCCTTGGCACACTGTAGGTTCCCAGAAGCCTTTCCATCTTTCCCTATAAATACCCATACTATTCTAATCAGATACATTCTCTCCAAGTGTGGCAGGGTTGACATGAAACAGAATAAGCTATTTATTTTTGAAACCAGGAACGTACTTTCACTTTATAAGTAAATACATATATAAATTAATTATAAAATGTAGAAATTCTAACCTTGGCACATGCAGCAAATTTGGAAAATTAAAATTTAATTGTTTCAAAAGCAACATCAGTAAATCTAATATAATCATACAAAAGAAAATTTGGGAATCTGAGAAAAGCAAACACCCCCAAAAACCCCTCAATCCCACTTAATCTAAGTAAACTGGTTAATATTTACTTTTGGTCTTTTTCCCCCTACCATCTTTTTTTGACTGCTGAATCATAACCTATTATTTTCACTTATCATAAGTAAGCTATCACTTTCAATGGCTTTATAAAATATCATAGTATGGATATAATAATTTACTTAGCTATTCTTCATCATTAGAAATGCAAGCTGCTACCAATTTTTCCACTACTATAAATAATGCTGGGATTAACATCCCAGAACATATACAACTGTATCCTAAGCATCTAGTCCAGAGTCTGATACATAGTAGGGAGTTTGAGAAATGTGCTGAATGATTAAATGCACATAGATTTTTCCATATTTTTAAGTATTTCTGTAACCTCATGGTGGAATTACCAGGTATGAACACTTTTATGGCTATTACAGTTATGTTTCAAAAGGGCTATACCATTTTTCAGTGCCCCTGGCAACACAAGCAACCTTTTTGAAATGTTTACATCTGCTAAAAATGCCAAAACATCTTTTTGAAAACTGAAAGTTTACAATGTGCTAAAGTACTTTATTAACTCATGTAATAATCTACAACAATCCCAAGGTATATGTTATTAAAATTTTATTTATAATATTATTAAAATTTCCATCTAACTGATAATAAAATAGGAATTTAGAGATCTTACTCAAGAGCACATACAGGGGGGCTTCCGGGAAGATGGCGGAAGAGTAAGACGCGGAGATCACCTTCCTCTCCACAGATACACCAGAAATACATCTACACGTGGAACAACTCCTAGAGAACACCTACTGAACACTGGCAAAAGACCTCAGACCTCCCAAAAGGCAAGAAACCCCCCACATACCTGGGTAGGGCAAAAGAAAAAAGAATAAACAGACAAAAGGATAGGGATGGGACCTGCACCAGTGGGAGGGAGCTGTGAAAGAGGAAAGGTTTCCACACACGAGGAAGCCCCTTCGTGGGTGGAGACTGCGGGTGGCGGAGGGGGAAAACTTCGGAGCCGCAGAGCACAGTGCAGCCACCGGGGTGCGGAGGACAAAGCGGAGAGATTCCCGCACAGAGGATCAGGGCCGACCGGCACTCACAGCCCCAGAGGCTTGTCTGCTCACCCGCCGGGGCAGGCGGGGCTGAGAGTTGAGGCTCGGGCTTCGGTCGGAGCGAGGGGAGAGGACTGGGGTTGGCGGCGTGAACACAGCCTGCAGGGGGTTAGTGCACCACAGCTAGCCGGGAGGAAGTCCGGGGAAAAGTTTGGACCTGCCGAAGAGGCAAGAGACTTTTTCTTCCCTCTTTGTTTCCTGGTGCACGAGGAGAGGGGATTAAGAGCGCTGCTTAAAGGAGCTCCAGAGACGGGCGCGAGCCGAGGCTAAACGCGGGCCCCAGAGACGGGCAGGAGACACTAAGGCTGCTGCTGCCGACACCAAGAAGCCTGTGTGCGAGCACAGGTCACTCTCCACACCCCCCTTCCAGGGAGCCTGTGCAGCCCGCCACTGCCAGGGTCCCGGATCCAGGCACAACTCCCCCGGGAGAATGCACGGCGTGCCTCAGGCTGGTGCAACGTCACGCTGGCCTCTGCCGCCGCAGGCTCGCCCCGCACTCCTTACCCCTCCCCCCGCCCCCCCCCCCCCGCCCTGAGTGAGCCAGAGCCCACGAATCAGCGGCTCCTTTAACCACATCCTGTCTGAGCAAAGAACAGACGCCCTACAGCGACCTACACGCAGAGGCGGGGCCAAATCCAAAGCTGAGCCCCTGGGAGCTGTGAGAACAAAGAAGAGAAAGGGAAATCTCTCCCAGCAGCCTCAGAAGCAGCGGATTAAAGCGCCACAATCAACTTGATGTACCCTGCATCTGTGGAATACATGAATAGACAACGAATCATCCCAAATTGAGGAGGTGGACTTTGAGAGCAAGATTTATGATTTTTTTCCCCTTTTCCTCTTTTTGTGAGTGTGTAGGAGTATGCTTCTGTGAGAGATTTTGTCTGTATAGCTTTGCTTCCACCATTTGTCCTAGGGTTCTATCCGTCCGTTATTTTTTCTTTTTTTTTCTCTTAATTATTTTTTTATTTTAATAACTTTATTATATTTTATCTTATTTTATTTTATTGTACTTTATCTTCTTTCTTTCTTTTTTCCTTCCTTCCCTCCTTCCTTCCTCCCTCCCTCCCTCCATTCTTTCTTTCTACTTGTACTAATTCTTCCTTTCTACTTTTTCTCCCTTTTATTCTGAGCCGTGTGGATGAAAGGCTCTTGGTGCTGCAGCGAGGAGTCAGTGCTGTGCCTCTGAGGTGGGAGGGCCACCTTCAGGACACTGGTCCACAAGAGACCTCCCAGCTCCACATAACATCAAATGGCGAAAATCTCCCAAAGATCTCCATCTCAACACCAGCACCCAGCTTCACTCAACGACCAGCAAGCTACAGTGCTGGACACCCTATGCCAAACAACTAGCCAGACAGGAACACAACCCCACCCATTGGCAGAGAGGCTGCCTAAAATCATAATAAGTCCACAAACACCCCAAAACACACCACCAGACGTGGACCTGCCCACCAGAAAGACAAGATCCAGCCTCATCCACCAGAACACAGGCACTAGTCCCCTCCATCAGGAAGCCTACAAAACCCACTGAACCAACCTTAGTCACTGGGAACAGACACCAAAAACAATGGGAACTACAAACCTGCAGCCTGCAAAAAGGAGACTCCAAACACAGTTAGATAAGCAAAATGAGAAGACAGAAAAACACACAGCAGATGAAGGAGCAAGATAAAAACGCACCAGACCTAACAAATGAAGAGGAAATAGGCAGTCTACCTGAAAAAGAATTCAGAATAATGATAGTAAAGATGATCCAAAATCTTGGAAATAGAATAGACAAAATGCAAGAAACATTTAACAAGGACCTAGAAGAACTAAAGAGGAAACAATGATGAGCAACAAAATAAATGAAATTAAAAATACTCTAGAAGGGATCAACAGCAGAATAACTGAGGCAGAAGAACGGATAAGTGACCTGGAAAATAAAATAGTGGAAATAACTACTGCAGAGCAGAATAAAGAAAAAAGAATGAAAAGACATGACGACAGTCTCAGAGACCTCTGGGACAACATTAAATGCACCAACATTCGAATTATAGGGGTTCCAGAAGAAGAAGAGAAAAAGAAAGGGACTGAGAAAATATTTGAAGAGATTATAGTTGAAAACTTCCCTAATATGGGAAAGGAAATAGTTAATCTAGTCCAGGAAGCACAGAGTCCCATACAGGATAAATCCAAGGAGAAATACGCCAAGACACATATTAATCAAACTGTCAAAAATTAAATCAAAGAAAACATATTAAAAGCAGCAAGGGAAAAACAACAAATAACACACAAGGGAATCCCCAAAAGGTTAACAGCTGATCTTTCAGCAGAAACTCTGCAAGCCAGAAGGGACTGGCAGGATATATTTAAAGTGATGAAGGAGAAGAACCTGTCACCAAGATTACTCTACCCAGCAAGGATCTCATGCAGATTTGATGGAGAAATTAAAACCTTTACAGACAAGCAAAAGCTGAGAGAGTTCAGCACCACCAAACCAGCTTTACAACAACTACTAAACGAACTTCTCTAGGCAAGAAACACAAGAGAAGGAAAAGACCTACAATAACAAACCCAAAACAATTAAGAAAATGGGAATAGGAACATACATATCGATAATTACCTTAAATGTAAATGGACTAAATGCTCCCACCAAAAGACACAGATTGCCTGAATGGATACAAAAACAAGACCCTTATATATGCTGTCTACAAGAGACCCACTTCAGACCTAGAGACACATACAGACTGAAAGTAAGGGGATGGAAAAAGATATTCCATGCAAATGGAAACCAAAAGAAAGCTGGAGTAGCAATTCTCATATCAGACAAAATAGACTTTAAAATAAAGACTATTACAAGAGACAAAGAAGAACACTACATAATGATCAAGAGATCGATCCAAGAAGAAGACATAACAATTGTAAATATTTATGCACCCAACATAGGAGCACCTTAGTACATAAGGCAAATACAGCCATAAAAGGGGAAATCGACAGTAACACAATCATAGTAGGGGACATTAACACCCCACTTTCACCAATGGACAGATCATTCAAATTGAAATAAATAAGGAAACACAAGCTTTAAATGATACATTAAACAAGGTGGAATTAAATGATATTTATAGGACATTCCATCCAAAAACAACAGAGTACACATTTTTCTCAAGTGGTCATGGAACATTCTCCAGGATAGATCATATCTTGGGTCACAAATCAAGCCTTGGTAAATTTAAGAAAACTAAAATTGTATCAAGTATCTTTTTCGACCACAATGCTATGAGACTAGATATCAATTACAGGAAAAGATCTGTAAAAAATACAAACACATGGAGGCTAAACAATACACTACTTAATAACGAGGTGATCACTGAGGAAATCAAAGAGGAAATTAAAAAATACCTAGAAACAAATGACAATGGAGACACGATGACCCAAAATCTATGGGATGCAGCAAAAGCAGTTCTAAGAGAGAAGTTTATAGCAATGCAATCCTACCTTAAGAAACAGGAAACATCTCGAAAAAACAACCTAACCTTGCACCTAAAGCAATTAGACAAAGAAGAACAAGAAGAACCCCAAAGTTAGCAGAAGGAAAGAAATCATAAAGATCAGATCAGAAATAAATGAAAAAGAAATGAAGGAAACGACAGCAAAGATCAATAAAACTAAAAGCTGATTCTTTGAGAAGATAAACCAAATTGATAAACCATTAGCCAGACTCATCAAGAAAAAAAGGGAGAAGACTCAAATCAATAGAATTAGAAATGAAAAAGGAGAAGTAACAACTGACACTGCAGAAATACAAAAGATCATGAGAGATTACTACAAGCAACTCTATGCCAATAAAATGGACAACCTGGAAGAAATGGACAAATTCTTAGAAATGCACAACCTGACAAGACTAATCAGGAAGAAATAGAAAATATGAACAGACCAATCACAAGCACTGAAATTGAAACTGTGATTAAAAATCTTCCAACAAACAAAAGCCCAGGACCAGATGGCTTCACAGGCGAATCCTATCAAACATTTAGAGAAGAGCTAACACCTATCCTTCTCAAACTCTTCCAAAATATAAAACAGGGAGGAACACTCCCAAATTCCTTCTACGAGGCCACCATAACCTTGATACCAAAACCAGACAAGGATGTCACAAAGAAAGAAAACTACAGGCCAATATCACTGATGAACATAGATGCAAAAATCCTCAACAAAATACTAGCAAACAGAATCCAACAGCACATTAAAAGGATCATACACCATGATCAAGTGGGGTTTATTCCAGGAATGCAAGCATTCTTCAATATACGCAAATCTATCAATGTGATAAACCATATTAACAAGTTGAAGGAGAAAAACCATATGATCATCTCAATAGATGCAGAGAAAGCTTTTTACAAAATTCAACACCCATTTATGATAAAAACCCTGCAGTAAGTAGGCATAGAGGGAACTTTCCTCAACATAATAAAGGCCATATATGACAAGCCCACAGCCAACATCGTCCTCAATGGTGAAAAACTGAAAGCATTTCCACTAAGATCAGGAACAAGACAAGGTTGCCCACTCTCACCACTCTTGTTCAATATAGTTTTGGAAGTTTTAGCCACAGCAGTCAGAGAAGAAAAGGAAATAAAAGGAATCCAACTCGGAAAAGAAGTAAAGCTGTCACTGTTTGCAGATGACATGACACTATACATAGAGAATGCTAAAGATGCTACCAGAACACTAACTAGAGCTAATAAATGAATTTGGTTATATAGCAGGATACAAAATTAATGCACAGAAATCTCTGGCATTCTTATACAGTAATGATGAAAAATCTGAAAGTGAAATCAAGAAAACACTCCCATTTACCACTGCAACAAAAAGAATAAAATATCTAGGAATAAACCTACCTAAGGAGACAAAAGACCTGTATGCAGAAAATTATAAGACACTGATGAAAGAAATTAAAGATGATACAAATAGGTGGAGACATATACCATGTTCTTGGATTGGAAGAATCAACATTGTGAAAATAACTCTACTAGCCAAAGCAATCTACAGATTTAATGCAATCCCTATCAAACTACCACTGGCATTTTTCACAGAACTAGAATAAAATATTTCACAATTTGTATGGAAACACAAAAGACCCCGCATAGCCAAAGCAATCTTGAGAATGAAAAACGGAGCTGGAGGAATCAGGCTCCCTGACTTCAGACTATACTACAGAGCTATAGTAATCAAGACAGTATGGTACTGGCACAAAAACAGAAAGATAGATCAATGGAACAGGATAGAAAGCCCAGAGATAAACCCACGCACATATGGACACCTTATCTTTAATAAATGTGGCAGGAATGTACAGTGGAGAAAGGACAGCCTCTTCAATAAGTGGTGCTGGGAAAACTGGACAGGTACATGTAAAAGTATGAGATTAGATCACTCCCTAACACCATACACAAAAATAAGCTCAAAATGGATTAAAGACCTAAATGTAAGGCCAGAAACTATCAAACTCTTAGAGGAAAACATAGGCAGGACACTCTATGACGTAAATCACAGCAAGATCCTTTCTGACCCACCTCCTAGAGAAATGGAAATAAAAACAAAAATAAACAAATGGGACCTAATGTAACTTCAAAGCTTTTGCACAGCAAAGGAAACCATAAACAAGACCAAAAGACAACCCTCAGAATGGGAGAAAATATTTGCAAATGAAGCAACTGACAAAGGATTAATCCCCAAAATTTATAAGCAGCTCATGCAGCTCAATAAGAAAAAAACAAACAACCCAATCCAAAAATGGGCAGAAGACCTAAATAGACATTTCTCCAAAGAAGATATACAGACTGCCACCAAACACATGAAAGAATGCTCAACTTCATTAATCATTAGAGAAATGCAAATCAAAACTACAATGAGATATCATCTCACACCAGTCAGAATGGCCATCATCAAAAAATCTAGAAACAATAAATGCTGGAGAGGGTGTGGAGAAAAGGGAACCCTCTTGCACTGTTGGTGGGAATGCGAATTGATACAGCCACTGTGGAGAACAGTATGGAGGTTCCTTAAAAAACTACAAATAGCGGCTTCCCTGGTGGCGCAGTGGTTGAGAGCCCGCCTGTCGATGCAGGGGACATGGGTTCATGTCCCAGTCCGGGAAGATCCCACATGCCGTGGAGCGGCTGGGCCTGTGAGCCATGGCCGCTAAGCCTGCACGTCCAGAGCCTGTCCTCTGCAACGGGAGAGGCCATAACAGTGAGAGGCCCTTGTATCACAAAAATAAAAAAAATAAAAATAAAAAAATAAAAAATAAAAAGCTAGAAACAGAACTACCATATGACCCTGCAATCCCACTACTGGGCATATACCCTGAGAAAACCATAATTCAAAAAGAGTCATGTACCAAAATGTTCATTGCAGCTCTATTTGCAATAGCCTGGAGATGGAAACAACCTATGTGTCCATCATCAGATGAATGGATTAAGAATATGTGGCACATATATACAATGGAATATTACTCAGCCATAAAAAGAAACGAAATTGAGCTGTTTGTAATGAGGTGGATAGACCTAGAGTCTGTCATACAGAGTGAAGTAAGTCAGAAAGAGAAAGACAAATACCGTATGCTAACACATATATATGGAATGGAAGAGAAAAAAATGTCATGAAGAACCTAGAGGTAAGACAGGAATAAAGACACAGACCTACTACAGAATGGACTTGAGGATATGGGGAGGGGGAGGGGTAAGCTGTGACAAAGCGAGAGAGAGGCATGGACATATATACACTACCAAACGTAAGGTAGATAGCTTGTGGGAAGCAGCCGCATAGCACAGGGAGATCAGCTCGGTGCTTTGTGACCGCCTGGAGGGGTGGGGTAGGGAGGGTGGGAGGGACGGATGGAGACGTAAGAGGGAAGAGATATGCGAACATATGTATATGTATAACTGATTCACTTTGTTATAAAGCAGAAACTAACACACCATTGTAAAGCAATTATAGTCCAATAAAGATGTAACAAAAAAGAAAAAAAAAAAAGACCAAAAGACAACCCTTAGAATGGGAGAAAATATTTGCAAATGATGCAACTGACAAAGGATTAATCTCCAAAATTTATAAGCAGCTCATGCAGCTCAATAAGAAAAAAACAAACAACCCAATCCAAAATTGGGTAGAAGACCAAAATAGACATTTCTCCAAAGAAGATATACAGACTGCCAACAAACACATGAAAGAATGCTCAACATCACTAATCATTATAGAAATGCAAATCAAAACTACAATGAGATATCATCTCACACCAGTCAGAATGGCCATCATCAAAAAATCTAGAAACAATAAATGCTGGAGAGGGTGTGGAGAAAAGGGAACACTCTTGCACTGTTGGTGGGAGTGTGAATTGGTACAGCCACTATGGAGAACAGTATGGAGGTTCCTTAAAAAACTACAAATAGAATTACCATATGACCCAGCAATCCCACTACTGGGCATATACCCTGAGAAAACCATAATTCAGAAAGAGCCATGTACCAAAATGTTCATTGCAGCTCTATTTACAATAGCCCGGAGATGGAAACAACCTAAGTGTCTATCATTGGATGAATGGATAAAGAAGATGTGGCACATATATACAATGGAATATTATTCAGCCATAAAAAGAAACGAAATTGAGCTGTTTGTAATGAGGTGGATAGACCTAGAGTCTGTCATACAGAGTGAAGTAAGTCAGAAAGAGAAAGACAAATACCGTATGCTAAGAGATATATATGGAATTTAAGAAAAAAAAATGTCATGAACAACCTAGGGGCAAGACAGGAATAAAGACACAGACCTACTAGAGAATGGACTCGAGGATATGGGAAGGGGGAAGGGTAAGCTGTGACAAGTGGAAAGAGAGGCATGGACATATATACACTACCAAACGTAAGGTAGATAGCTAGTGGGAAGCAGCTGCATAGCACAGGGAGATCAGCTCGGTGCTTTGTGACCGCCTGGAGGGGTGGGATAGGGAGGGTGGGAGGGAGGGAGACGCAAGAGGGAAGAGATATGGGAACATATGTATATGTATAACTGATTCACTTTGTTATAAAGCAGAAACTAACACACCATTGTAAAGCAATTATACTCCAATAAAGATGTAAAAAAAAAAAAAAAAATGATCACATACAGGGTGAACAGCAGAGCCAGGATGCAAACCCAAGTCCAGCCTGACAATCAATACACTGGACTACCTTGTCAAAAACTTGCTAAATTAATAGCAAAATAGCAAAAAGTATTGTTTAATTGTACTGAGGTTTTTCCTGTTTCCCATGTAAAAGTATGTTTGTGATTTATATGTTCAACCCCTTTGCAAGTTTCTCTACTGGAATTTTACCATTTTCCCTATAATTTGTATTTACTCTTTAAATAAAGCAACCTTCTTTATTCTGAAAACTATACCACTATTACTGCAGCCTAAGAATGTAAGATCCTTTCTGACACTCACATCAAATTATTGGCTTAAACTAAGTTTAAGAATCAATGAAAATTTCTAAGTCCTCTTCCCAACTGCCTCTGAAAAATCACCTATTCCCCCTCCTGTACTTGATTTTCCAGCCCTAAATGCAAAATATGGAACAAACAATACCTCCTGGTTGACACTGATCAGCAAGAAAACACCAATTCTTCACATTATAATGTATTTGCACTAATTTATAATATTAATTTCTATTTCAATTCTAGAAAAAGGGAAAGATACCTTTCTGATTGCTGCAAATCTTGGGTCCGGGTATGGAAATGCCGAGATGTTGGGTAACCTGGGGTCTGATGTAGGTTATACTTCAGTCCTTGGTTAACAGACTTATTAGCTGTGTGAACTGGTTCCATCATACGCGCTGAGTCTTCAAAACCACTTGTTCTGGATACACTGGAATCCCGATTCCTCAAACAGAATGTTTCCACAAAATATTACTGGTCTGCAAATTCAGTAGCCAATTTAGTGACTATATTTTGGCCCGTGAAAATAACAATTCCATCCTCCCCCCATTCCTATTTGTTTAGGTTTCCTCGAGCAAGTAAACAAGCTATAAGAAGAAGGGATATGTGCAGCTTAAATTATATAAAAATAGATCTTCCTAACCACAAATATCATGTATAAAATGCAACTTACTTTCTGATGGGACCATTCCGAAGGTCTTCAATGTAGTTTTGTCTTTCTAAGCAATGTCCACGGCTCCTATTGAATACTGAGGAACGGATGAACTGTTAGAGATAACTGTACAAAAAGCAAATCTTTCCCAGAGAAAGCAGATTAAAGATGAAATCCAGGGACTTCCCTGGTGGCACAGTGGTTAAGAATCAACCTGCCAATGCAGGGGACAGGGGTTCGAGCCCTGGTCTGGGAAGATCCCACATGCCACGGAGCAACTAAGCCCATGCACCACAACTACTGAAGCCCGTGTGCCACAACTACTGAAGCCTGTGTGCCTAGAGCCCATACTCCTCAACGAGAAGCCACCGCAATGAGAGGCCTGCGTACCGCAACAAAGAGTAGCCCCCGCTCACCGCAACTAGAGAAAGCCCGCACAGCAACGAAGACCCAATGCAGCCAAAAATAAATAAATTAATTAAATAAATTAAAAAAAGAAAAAAAATGCTGAAATCCACTGACTAATTATTCAGGCTGTTATATCTCGCTATTTCCAGATATATCCCTTTCAAAACTTTTGGTAAAAGGTTATCTTATGTCTGAACAAATGAATTACAAACTTTTCTCTTTTTCCAAAACTTGAGAAATTCCCCTACACTTCTACCTTCAAATTTTATAAAAAGGGAAAAGTAGTGACAACCCTTATACTTACATTCAATTGCATCATCTGGCCACATGCCTTCTACATCAATCAAGTATCTACAAAACAACAAAATTCAAGTCATTTGTAAATAAAAAGAAAAGAAGATCAAGTTTTTGCAAAAAAGGTCCAATTTCACTTTACAAATATAGATATAAAAATCCTAAGAAAGTATCAGCACATCTAATCAATAATTATTAAAGAATGATATATACCATGATTACAAAAAGGCTTTATTCCAAGGATGCAAGGATAACACAACTTTAGAAAATCTATTAATATAATTATTTACATTAATACAATAATTTAATTAATAAATGAAAGAGAATAAAATACATGACCAAACTGGCAGATGTTAAAAAGTTATCTGATAACATACAACACTCAGTTTTGATCAAAATGCTTTGTACACTCAAAACAGGAGACTTAATATGACAGAGTATTCATCAAGAACCAACAAATAACAAAAGACAAATTAGGATAAATATTAACATCATATCTAAAAAACCCTATCTAACCAACCATAGGAGCCAGAAACTTAGGAATCACCATCACTGACAGCTATTTCTCCCTCACCCTCATCCTCAACCCACCACCAGTGCTGACAATGATACTGCCTACATACCTCTAGAATCTGTCCACATCTTTCCACCAAAATGACCACCATACCCTGGTCCAAGCCACCATTATGCCCAATTTCTACAAAAGTCTCCTAACTTGTTTCCTCACTTCCACTCTTTCTCCCTGCAGTGTATTCTCCACTCGGTAGCAAAATGATAGGTTGAAAATGCAATTGGGTATGTTCCACACACTCACTTTCAACAAAAAAAGTTCAATGGTTTTCTATTAAAGTCTGAAACCTTAAACATAAGCCTGCACGATCGAGCTCCTACCCATACTTGTAGCTCCATTATAATCACATGCTCCCCCAACAGCCCCACCTTCCTGGCCAGTTCCTCCAACACACCATATGCTTTCCTCTTATAGGGTCTTTTGCTATTCCTTATGCTCAGAAATCTCTCCCCAACCTCCCTATCTGCTTAATACCTACTCATCCTTCAGATATCAGCTGAAACATCCCTAAATAAACCTTCTCTAATCTCCATGATGAGATCAAATCCTCCCTAAAATATGCTCTCATGGAACCATGTTCCTCTCCTTGGCACTTGTCAGAGATGTAATTCTACATGCAGTGTATGATTCTTGAATATCTATTCCCTCTCTGGACTGTTAGAATTCACAAAGGGCAGGTCAAGTCTCTTCACTCACAAAATGTCACAAGTCTTTTTGCTAGCCCCCAGCACAGTGCTTAAACATAACACATGCTCAATAAGTACTTCCTGCATGAACAACCATAAATTGGTACAGTGTAGCAACATCCACAAAAAGCATAAGGGCACCAACTCTTTGATGCAGAAGTCCCATTCTGAGTGAAGTTAACTGAGACAAAGCATATATATTCAAAGGTGTTCACACAGCAATGTTCATTACTTTGACGTTTTATAATATCAAAAACTTCGGACTTTTATATGTTCATCAGTAAGCAAAGGAACAATACAGCCTTAAAAAAAATAAACAAATGGGACCTAATGAAACTTAAAAGCTTTTGCACAGCAAAGTATAAACAAGATGAAAAGACAACCCTCAGAATGGGAGAAAATATTTGCAAACGAATCAACAGACAAAGGATTAATCTCCAAAATATATAAATAGGTCATGTAGCTCATTATTAAAAAAACAAACAACCCAATCAAAAAATGGGCAGAAGACCTAAATAGACATTTCTCCAAAGAAGACATACAGATGGCCAAAGGGCACATGAAAAGCTGCTCAACATCACTAATTATTAAAGAAATGCAAATCAAAACTACAATGAGGTATCACCTCACACCGGTTAGAATGGGCATCATCAGAAAATCTACAAACAACAGATGCGGGAGAGGGTGTGAGGAAAGGGAACGCTCTTGCACTGCTGGTGGGAATGTAAACTGATACAGCCACTATGGAGAACAGTATGGAGGTTCCTTAAAAAGTAAAAATAGAATTACCATATGACTCAGCAATCCCACTGCTGGGCATATACCCAGAGAAAACCATAATTCAAAAAGACGTATGCACCCCAATGTTCAATGCAGCACTATTCACAATAGCCAGGTCATGGAAGCAACCTAAATGCCCATCGACAGATGAAAGGACAAAGAAGACGTGGTACGTATATACAATGGAATATTACTCAGAGATAAAAAAGAACGAAATTGGGTCATTTGTAGAGACGTGGACGGACCTAGAGACTGTCATACAGAGTGTACTAAGTCAGAAAGAGAAAAACAAATGTTGTATATTAATGCCTATATGTGGAATCTAGAAAAATGGTACAGATGAACCGGTTTGCAAGGCAGAAATAGAGACACAGATGTAGAGAACAAACGTATGGACACCAAGGTGGGAAAGCGGGGCAGGGCGGGGGTCGGTGGTGGTGAGATGAACTGGGAGATTGGGATTGACATATATACACTAATATGTAGAAAATAGATAACTAATAAGAACCTGCTGTATAAAAAATAAACAAATTTTTAAAAGTCAAAAATAAATAAATAAAAATAATAAATAAATAAATTAACTAATTATTTTAAAAAAGAATGAGGTTGGAAGACTGTCAAAACAGCACACAGATCACACACTCAAGCCCTGGAAGATGGGGAAATGCCTTAAGTCCCCCACTTCGGATGACATCTCCCTGCCTCACAAGTCTCAGTCCGACTGGGCTAGCTTCGGCAAGGGGACGGAGCTGGATCAGGAGCCGCTGCTGCCATATCTGGATCAAGTTCCAGTTTTGGTCTATCGTCCAACACCTAGCCAGGTTCGCCTAGCAACTCAGCTGAGAGGAACAAAATAGGAAAGAATAGGCCTCATACAGCATCAGCCTAAAGGAGTTTATGACCCTGGAAGAAATGGATCAGAAAAAAAGCCTCTCTCTAGTTCCCTGGTGGTGCACTGGCTAAAGACTCCGCACTCCCAATGCAGGGGGCCCGGGTTCGTTCCCTGGTCATGGAACTAGATCCCACACGCATGCCGCAACTAAGAGTTTGCATGCCACGACTAAGGAGCCCACTGCCTGCAACTAAGACCCGGTGCAACCAAATAAATAAATAAAATAAAATAAAATAAATATTAGAAAAAAAGATCCGGGAGTGTGTGATCTGTGTGATGGACTTTGTTTATGACAACCCAATTTGATTTCTGCTGTGTATGCAGATCACCTGGGCTGTACAGATGACTGGCTGATGAAATCCTTCACGTGCCCCTCCTGCATGGAGACAGTTGATGCAGCACTGCTTTTGTCCTACGAGACTAACTGAGCCAGTGTCTCTGACCTGACTTCAAATGAACCATCATTTTTGGTGGTTTTGATCTTTTCTCGCTGAGCCCAGAGATCCAGGGATTAGGAATTAAGATAATGCATGAAAGTTTCCTAAAAATTCCTAAACGGCTGCAGATGTTGGGGAAAAGTACGTGATATTTTAGAAATTTATGGGGAAAAGTAGGATGCTATTTTTATGTAAAGCCTTCACCCAGTGTTTAAAAATATAATTGTATTTAGATCTTGTTATTGCTCCAGTACATAGGAATTGTGTAAAGTGTTACAGCAGCTATATATGTTTCAATTGTGTCGAAGATTAGGAGAAAGATAGTGGTTGTTTTTCCTAAGTGAGATAACTTTCTTCTTCCCCCTACCCAAATTCTTTTCTGAAGTTGCTGGCATTTGGGTCAAGGTTTTTATTAAAAGCTACATTTTATAACACTGGCACAAAAAAAGTAGTTTTAAGCTTGTTTGCACAGTTCTTTTGTTTTTAGAATAAACATAGAGCATTTATTTTTTATTTTATAGGAACTCCACAAGTTAAGGTTCCATTGTTCTTTTGCTGTGATTGTTGTTACTATTGATGTTGCTGTTTTCTGTCTTTGCTGGTTCTTTCTAATCTACCATTTGTCGTTATTGGCATATAATCATCTCATGGTCACAAGATGGCTGCTGTAAAACCAAGTATCATATTCTCACAAAACAAGGAGGAAGCAGAAAAAGAGTCCCAACGGTCATTTTCCTAATGCATATTTATCTTTCTTCAGAGAAAAATATCATTCTCATAAGCACAGTAACAGCCTTCCCCTAATTACTCATTTGCCAAAACAGACTGATATGACCATTCATAAGACAATTCAAGGCAAAGAGGGATATAATAATGACTGTCTTAGGCTAACAAGGATTTACCCACTAAAGCTGAATGCTTCACTCCTCAAAAAAATCATAAAGTTCTATGAGCAAGGAAGAACTACTAAGTGACTGTTAAGTAAACCATCAGAATTGTTTGTCCAAGACCATATGATTCATTTTTTCCATTGGAAATGGAATTCATTGCCTTAGGTCTTTTTAAATAGTGTACTATTACTGTTGGGGCTGGCTCTGTGCTTGAAAACCAGTTTATTTATAACCTGTTACAAGTGCTATATTTGTTTGCAGTTAAGAAATGCAGAGTTCAAAGTGATCTCCTAGCTTGTAAGCAAACTGAGATTCACTGTCCCTCTTCTATAAAAAAATGAGTTAATGTGTCCAGAAACTAACTCTAGTAAAGTGGGGTTTAACATTACCCTTTCTTATGTGTTTCATCTGATTATTTTGGTTGTTAACATGGTGATAATTAAAAGTTAAGGTAAATTTTAAATATTAAGAATTCTGATTTATTGAGCTTGAGTTATGCCAACATGCTTATGTAAAAATGAAAGTGGCACCATGGTTAAACTGACAAAAGTTTCTCAGTTGTAACAATTTTGATTTATTCTTTCCTGTGACCTCCTTCCCTGTTGTCTTCAACCACAGCAAAAGGATACTGCATGTCTTCTTATTGTAGTGCTGAGGTTACTGAAGTTATATAAAACACATCTGTCTGTTTCTTGGAAGGAAAGTCCTGCTAGTTGACTGACAATTGCAAGCAGGGAGAATTAAGACAAATGTGTTTCATGTTTTGCACACAAATGCAGAATTTGTATAATCACGACTTCACAGTTGTGATCTCAAAAAAGAAGGAATTTCTCCTTTATACTTTTCTTGCAATTAATGTAAGAACACTCTGAATCTCTAAGCTTCTGAAGTGTTAGAAGTACAGATGGGCTACTAAAGATGTAGTTGTAATGTTTTACCCATTTAGCATGTGTTTATTTTTCCTTATGTACTCGAAGGTGACATATTTGTTCAGCTCAGTGATATTATAGCTAAAAAAATCATTCATTAGTAAAAGGAGAAGCAATCTCAACCTAACAAATCAGAAGTGTTTCTTATTATTTTATACTGAGTTGAATATTTGACTCTTAACACTTTTCTACATACAAAACACAAGTCTCTTGAAGGGTTCTTCATAAGTGCATTATAGAAGAATTTAGTATGTCATAAGCACTTAAAGATTTGACATTCAACTGTAGTAGTATCCATGTTGGTTAATCTTCTTACAAGCCCCATGGTGAGTTTGAGAAAAACTGAAAGAATTAGAGTATCAGGTTCTATTAAATTGTTACATGTATCTTGCTTAAGTTTTTGTTCATTAATTTATATCCAACTACATAAAGCAAATTTGAGGAAAAACATATTAATAAATAAATAAATAAATAAGAATGAGGTCTCCAAATATTTTCATAGGAAGATGTCCACCATATATTAAATTATAAACCAGAATGTCTAAATACTATACCATTAAATCACATGTACTGTCAGTTCTGTATATCCAACCGTTCCATATCCTGCAGATATGGGAGGCCGACTATACTACACCATTTTACATATGGGACTTGAGCATCCGAGGATTTTGGTGTCTATGGGGAGCCCTAAAACCAATCCCCTGCAGATACCAAGGGACCATTGTATATGCTTATATCTGCATTTTTTACGTCTGAAAAAATATGTGCTAAATTATTACTGGTGGTAACCTCTGAGTAGGGGGCAAAATTGCCTTAAACTTCATACATTTCTCTGACTGCATTTTTTTTTTTTTTTTTTGCGGTACACGGGCCTCTCATTGTTGTGGCCTCTCCCGTTGCAGAGCACAGGCTCCAGACACGCAGGCTCAGCGGCCATGGCTCACGGGCCCAGCCGCTCCGCGGCATGTGGGATCTTCCCAGACAGGGGCACAAACCCGTATCCCCTGCATCGGCAGGTGGACTCTCAACCACTGCACCACCAGGGAAGCCCTTCTGACTGCATTTTTTGCATTCAGCTTACATTAGCTTACATTACTATTGCAAACAGAACAATTTAAACATGGTCTGCCTCTTGGGGTTGGCAACTCACCTGCAGATGAGGTAGCCAGTCCTGTTTAAACCATGGGTACAGTGGACACCAATAAGTCTGTCTATAAAACAGGGAATATGGAATTAAGTAAGCGAAGTAGATACACTACAAAAAAGTTATACAATTTTCTGAAGAGTAGCATTTATTAGTTACCACAACACTACCACTATCCTGAAAAGGAAAAACTCTGAAGGAGTGTTTTTGAAGGAATGTACTATGAAGAATTAACTACTATAAAGTCAAAATTCATTGTCTCTGGGAAATTTTGCATAGCCTCCAATCAGATGCAATAGTGTGGACTGGAGAATGCCCATCAGGAACTGATCTGACTATAGAAAAAGGGGGTGGAAAAAAAAAACAGGCTATCAGAAGAAGAGAATTTGTTTTTGAGTGAAACAAATGGAATGCCTTCACTTTTAATGCTCAATATTAAAAAGTACAAACGGTTTCTGAAGGGCTCTTGGGGTCCCAAAGGACTTTCATTCCTTCTCTCATTCACTGCTCCTCACACGCCACGGGTCTATGTGCCTGTGGAGACCTTGGTTAAGTAGCACCGTTCTTATTTCACAATGAAAAAGTAAGGCTTGAGACGTAAGCCCAAGCTGCACAGCAGGCAAACAGAAAAAAGACTAGAATCGAGTCTCAGATTTTTCCAACTATGCCACAGTGTTTCGTGGTCCAGCACTTAAAAAAAATTATAAGAGAAAGTAAATAAAAAACAACAACACGGAGCTGATCTCTGCAAAAGGTATGTCTGTGACTAGGTGGTGTCTGGCATTTGTCATCTCCTGCCTGGATTACTACCGCCCTACAATTCTAGCAATCTCTTTTATTTCAACTGATCCTCCACATGGAAGATGTTACCTTTCTAAAATATAAACTTGGCTGGATTGCTCTGTTGCTTAAAAATCTTCACTTAGCACAGAATAAAGCCCAAGTTTTTAGCATAGCAATGAGAACTCTTTATAAACAAATATCAGTGTGTCTCTCCAACTGAATTATAAGTTCAAACTATGACTTACAAGGACC